>NW_004949175.1:171965-175719 GCF_000317375.1 Microtus ochrogaster | reverse complement strand
AGCCTGTCCTGGAACTAGCTCTTGTAGACCAGGCTGGTCTCGAACTCACAGAGATCCTCCTGCCTCTGCCTCCCGAGTCCTGGGATTAAAGGCATGAGCCACCATCGCCCGGCTGGCTGCTTTATTCTAATGATGGCATCCTTCGCTGTATAGAAGCCTCTCAGTTTCATGAGGTCCCTTTTATTATTTGCTGATCTTAGTGCCTGTGCTATCAGTGTTCTGTTCGGGAAGTTGACTCCTGTGCCAATAATTTCAAGGTTATTCCCCACTTTCTATTCTAACATCTTCTATGTATCGAGTTTTAAGCTGAGATCTTTGATCCATTAAGAGTTGGGTTTTGAGCAAAGTAGCACGTTTGGGTCTATTTGGGTTCTTTTATACAAAACCGTTCAGCTTGACCAGCACCATTTGCTGAAGCTGGTATCCTTTCTCCACTGTGTATTTCTGGCTTCTTTATCAAAAAATCAGTTGCCCATGTGTGTGTAGACTTATGTCTGCAATTTCAGGTCTGTTCCATTGATTGCTTGTTTTGTGCCAATACTGTGCTGTTTTTATTAGTATAGCTTTATAGTACAACTCGAAATCAGGGATGGTGATGCCTCCAGCAGTTCTTTTATTATTCAGGACTGTTTTAGCTATCTGGAGTTTTGTGTTTCCATATGAAGCTGAGAATGATCCTTTCATAATATGGGAAGAATTGTGTTGGAATTTTAATAGGGACTGCATTAAATCTGGAGATTGCTTTTGGTAGGATAGCTATTCTTACTACGTTAAGCCTATTGATCAATGAGCATGGGAGATCTTTCCATTTTCTGATATCTTTTTCAATTTCTTTCTTCAAACACTTGAAGCTTTATAGTACAAGTCTTTCACTTGATTCATTAATGTTTTATATTCTTGGAAGCTATTTTGAAAGGTGCTCTTCCCTGATTTCATTCTCAGTCCATTGGTCATTTGAATATAGGAGATCTACTGATTTTTGTGAGTTGTGTATCCAGCTACTTCATTCCAAGTGTTTATCAGCTGTAGGAGTTTGCAAGTGGAATTTTTAGGGTCACTTATGTATACTATCATATCATCTGGAAATAAAGATACTTTTATTTATTTATTTATTTCTAACTTGTAACACCTTGATCTCTTTCAGTTGCCTTATTGTTCTAGCTAAGACTCAACTGAACGGGTATGGAGAGAGTTCACAACCTTGTTATGCTTCCAATTTTAGGGGAAGTGTTTTGAGTTTCTTTCCCTTTACTTTCCTTTTACAGATTTGCTGTAAACTGCCTTTATTATGTTGTGTTTCTTGTATCCCTAATCTCTATGACTTGTTTTTTTTTTTTTTTATCACGAAGGGATATTGGGTTTTGTCAAAGGCCTTTTCTGCATTTAATGAGATGACCTTATGGTTTTTGTTTTTCAGTTTGTTTATGGTGAATTGTATTTATCTATTTGTATATGTTGAACCCTCCCTTCAGCTCTTGAATAAAGCCTACCTGATCATGGTAGATAATCTTTTTGATATGTTCTTGAATTCAATTTGTAAGTATTTTATTGAGAATTTTTGAATATATGTTTATACATGAAATTGATGTGTAATTCTATTTTTTTGGTTGGGTCTTTATGTGGTTTGGGTATCAGTATAACTGTGGCCCTATAAAACAAATTGGACAATATTCCTTTTGTGTCTATTTTATGGAATAATTTAAGGAGTTTTATATCTTTTCTTTGAAAGTCTGGTAGATGGATCTAAGGCCATCTATCCCTGGACTTTTTTGGTTGGCAGACTTGTAGTGATTGTTTCTATTTTACTAGAGGTTTTAGATCTGTTTAAATTGCTTATCTCATCCTGATTTAATTGTAATAAGTGGTATGTATCAAAAATTATCCATTTCTTCTATATTTTCCAATTAGGTTTTTAAAGTATGTCCTTACGATTCTCTGGATTTCCTCAGCATCTGTTCTTATGTCACCCTTTTCATTTCTAATGTTGTTGGTCTGGATATTCTGTCTCTGCCTTCTTGTTAATTTTAATAGGGGTTTGCCTATCTTATTGATCTTCTGCAAAAACCAACTCTTTGTTTCATTGATTCTTCGTATTGTTTTTGCTTTGTCGTTGTTAGTTTGTTGTAGGAATTTAGCAGTCACTGGACCTAGTGTAGACATTCAGAGTGAATAGTTGTTTTCTAAAAAGTATCATTTTGGCAAACAGCAAGGAATCTTTGTAGAGAACAGTGATTATTTTCTGTCATTTGTAGAATTTCTTGTTTGGTCACAAGATGCCTCTAGCACATTTGAGATTATTGTGTATTGCAAGTGATACACAATAAAGAACTGAAGTCATGAGAACATGTGATACTTTTTTTTAGAGAGACATACAGATTAGATTAGGTACCTTGGTATGAGGAAATACTTTATCCAAACACCAACTTAGTGTAACAATCAATAAATATGCCTTTGTATGGCTGTTCAGAGTTCAGTCAATTACAGGTCTTAAGATTTCATCTTGAAGTGACCTCTTTCTTTGACCAACCAACAAATGAAACACCCCAACATTTGCTCACTTCTATTTTACTGACTTCAGTCATGAGGTTGATTATTTCTTGCTGTCTACACCTTTGGAGCGTAATTTCTTCTTTTTGTAGTAAGCTTTTAGGTGTTCTGTTAAGTTACCAATATGAGATCTCTCCATTTATTTATTTATTTATTTATTTATTTATTTATTTATTTATTTATTTATTATGTATACAATATTCTGTCTGTGTGTATGCCTGCAGGCCAGAAGAGGGCACCAGACCTCATTACAGATGGTTGTGAGCCACCATGTGGTTGCTGGGAATTGAACTCAGGACCTCTGGAAGAACAATCAATGCTCTTAACCTCTGAGCCATCTCTCCAGCCCCCTCCATTTTTTTTTTAATGTAAGCACTTAGTGCTATGAACTTGCCTCTTAGAACAGCCTTCATTGTGTCCCACACATTTGGGTATGTTGCTTATTCACTTTTATTCTAGAAAGTCTTTGAGTTCTTTCTTAACTTCTGTCTTAACTCATTTTTTTTTGTTGTTCATTAAAGAGTTGTTCATTTTCCTTGAGTTTGTGGGGTTTCTGTTGTTTATGTTGTTGAAATCCAGCTTTAATTCTTGGTAGTTAGATAGGATGCAGGATGTTGTTTTGACTCTTGTATCTCACGAGACTTGCTTTTGTGACTGAGTATGTGATCAGTTTTGGAGAAAGTTCCATGAGATGCTGAGAAGGTATATTCTTTTGTGTTTATGTGCAATGTTCTGTTTTTGTTGTATCTATTTTATTTATAATATCTGTTAGCTCTAGTATTTTGTGTTCAGTTTTTGTCTGGATGACTTGTCCTTTGGTGAGAGTGGGGTATTGAAGTCTCCCAATATCAGTATGTAAGGGTCAATATGTGATTTAACTGCAGTTGTGTTTCTTTTAAAAACCTTCGTGCCCTTGTGTTTGGGGCACAGATGGTAAGAACTGAAATGTCATCTGGATGGGTTTTTTCCTTTGATAAGTATTTAGTGTTCTTCCCTTTCTCTTCTGATTAGTTTTGGTTTGAAGTCTGTTTGGTCAGACATTAAGATGGCTTCATCAGCTTATTTTTTTAAGTCCATTTGCGTGGAATATCTTTTTACAACCCTTTACTCTGAGGTGAAGTCTGTCCTTGGCGTGAAGGTATGTGATGGAGGAAGGTCATTGGTTGATTTAATAAAGAAGCTGCTTGACCTGATAGGTTAGAACGTA
>NW_004949175.1:154675-169058 GCF_000317375.1 Microtus ochrogaster | reverse complement strand
GTGCGACACATATGATTGGAAATGGGTTAGTCCAGGTGCGAGAGTTAGCCGAGAAAAGGGCTAGTGCTAAAGAGTCAAGCAGTGATTAAATGAATACAGTTTGTGTGTTGTTATTTCGGGCATAAGCTAGCCGGGGAGGCGGCCAGAGTGGCGGGAAGCAGCCCGCCGCTCCTATTACTACAGGTATGTTTCTTGAATGCAGCAGAAAGATGGATCCTGTTTACACATACATTCTGTCAGTCTTTTTATTTGGGAATTGTGACTGTAGAGATTAAGAGATATCAATGACCAATAAGTGTTGATTTCTGTTATGTTGCTGTTGTTATTGTGTATGTGTGTGTCTGTGCAAGTGCACTATCTTTCCTTCTTTTGACTTGACTGCTCCGAAATTACCTATCTCCTGTGTTTTCTTGTATGTAGCTAACATATTTATGTTAGAATTTACCTTCTAGCAACTTCTGTAGGGCTGGATTTGTAGATAAATAGTTTGAATTTGGTTTGATCATGGTTTGAATTTGGAATGTTGTATTTTATCCATCTATGGTGATTGAAAGTTTTCTGGGTACAAGGGTCTGGGCTGGAATCTGTGGTCTCCTAGAGCTTGCAGCTATTCAGACCTTTCTGACTTTTCAAGTTTTCATTGAGGTTAGATGTAATTCTAATAGGTCTGCCTTTATGTTACTTGGTCTTTCTCCCTTGCAGTTTTTAATATTCTTTCTTTTTTTTTCTGTAAATTTAGATTATTATGTGTCAAGGGAACTTTCTTTTCTGGTTCAGTCTATTTGGTATACTGTATGTCTTTTGTACTTTGTTAGGCACCTCCTTTATATTAGGGAAATTTTCTTCTATGATTTTGTTGAAAATATTTTCTGTGCCTTTGATTTGTGTCTCTTCTTCCTCTATTCCTGTTAGTTTTAGATTTGGTCTTATAGTATCATAGATTTCCTGTGATCTTTTGTGCTAAGAGATATTTATATTTAACATTTTCTTTGGCTGATGTATCCATTTCTTCTATCATGTCTTCAGTGTCTGAGATTCTCTCTTTCATCTCATGTATCCCTTTGGAGATGCTTGCCTCTGAGGTTTCTGTTTCAGTTCCTAAGGTCTTCATTTCCAGATTTCCCTCAGTTTGGGCTTTTTATTGATTCTATTTCTATTTTCAGGTCTTGATTTGTTTTAATAATTTTCTTCCACTATGGTATGTATTTTCATAATTTTTAAAAGGGACTTTAAACATTTTCTCTTTAAGGACTTCTATCATATACATGAAGGCTGTTTTAAGGTCTTTCTTTTGTGCTTTAGTTATATTGGACTGTTAAGAGCCTGCCTTGGTAGTGTTGTTTGGTTCTAATGGAGGCATATTGACCTGTTTGTTATTGTGTTTTTACAGTGGTGTCTAGGCTTCTGGGAGATTGCAATTCTAGGTGTTTGATGTCTGGTTTTATTTTTGTTGGGTGGGTGTTTTGTTCTTTGGTTTCTGTTTCCTCTTTGGTTTCTAGGAGACTGTGGTGGCTGTGTGTTGCCCATAGGAAAATCTTCTGGAGTCCTGATAGGTCTGGCCACTGGGAGTTCCAGATAAAATGTATTTCTGCATTTTTGGAGCTGAGACTTAGGAATGTGTATGGACTTGGGTTGGTGCAAGAAATAGAAAAGGTGGGTGTTCAATCAAGATCTGTTTGTTTATTTTAGTCATATTTAAGCACAGCACAATTTTAGAGAAATAGTTTTCTAATGACAATTAACTCAGTCCCATGAGCTTAGCAAACTTAAGACATGTTTACAAAGTACATTTGGCTTCTCTCAAAGATGGGTACTGTTGACTCATAAGCAGTGCTCAAGATTTAGGGTCTAGAGAGAATGACTGAGCTAAACATAATGCTTATCAGAGTCAGGATTGGCCTGGCCCAAAGATGACATAGAAGTCACTTAGACTGTTGTAAAGTACAAGTGCCGTCTCTCACCTGGTTGGATTCTGTGGCCTAGAAGCAAAGCTCAAGATTTAGGGGAAAGTGTCTGGGATAAACTGAACTTAAGTTCTAGGTCATAAGGATGAGCCTGGCTCTACAGTTGGCAAAGGATCCCCAGGTTGTAAGCTGTGTCCTTTCCCAGTGTTCTGTAAGAAGGGCAGGCGAAGCCGGGCGGTGGTGGCGCACGCCTTTAATCCTAGCACTCGGGAGGCAGAGACAGGTGGATCTCTGTGAGTTCGAGACCAGCCTGGTCTACAGAGCTAGTGCCAGGACAGGCTCCAAAGCCACAGAGAAACCCTGTCTCGAAAAACAAAAAAAAAGAAGGGCAGGCGACATCTTCCTTTGAAAAGGTAAGCATGCATGTTTAGCTTTCCTGATTTCTCCAGTGCTTATCTGTGTGACAAGAACCTCTTGTCCTCTCCACAGAGGGTGTGGTTTGTGGACTCTGGGCAGTTCTTTTTCCTCTGTTCTTCCTATCTCTGGGATTAGAGAGAGTGAGTGTCTTTTGCCTGGGCAGGCAGCAGCCGATTCTATTTTCCAAACTTGTGGCAAGACATTGCAATTCTGTGTCTCCATTCCTCTAAACACCAACTGCAAACTCCCTCGTCCTCTGTGGAGAGTCTAGACTTTCCCTGCTAAGAGCCTTGCTGAGGCTTCCTGTTGTATAGAGCCCTTCATAGTCCTGCAGACCATCTCAGCATGCATCACCAGACACTTGGGTTTACAGAGCAGACGATGCAGGGAAGGGCCTTTGTCTCTGTAGTGCTGTCTCTTTAAATTGAATCCTCCCACGGGCTCGAGGTACGTTTTCTTTTCCTGGGGCTCTGCCTTTAGCTCTGCAGCTGGGCTCATCCTGCAGCCGTAGCTAAGTCCTCCACTCGCTCAAAGCATTCCCACCCTCTCTGTTCAGTTTTAAAGTCTTTCCTCCCCTCCCTGCTGCTCATTTCCCCTGCTCTTATCTTTCCTCTTCTTCTCTCCAGCGCTACGCTCTCTCCTACTGAAGCTACAATACCACCCACAGTTGCCCAGCTCACACGACAACTGCTTTCCAAACTGTCAGCTTTCTTCCCCAGAGAATCCAACAGTGCGCGAGTATCATCTGCCTTCTGATCCTCTGTGCCGCAAACAGTGTGTCAGCACTCTGCATGGCCAACACGGACAAAAGTAGCGCATTTTCTCTTTGCTTGAAACCTACCTACAATATTTTCTGCTGTTTATATAATCATCCAAGTTGTTCTTGAGTATTTAATCAAATCAGGGTTCCATTGCCCATGCACGATGCCCTGTGAGAGTTCAGTCATCTCAGCTGTGTCCCGTTGCTCTGTTAGCAGACAGTTCTTCTCCAAGTCTTACTGTCCCCCGATGCTGATCCCAAACTGATGTTTTCTTCTTCTTCTTCACTGTCGCAGCTTCAGCAGGACATTTGCACATAATTAATTACATGCTTTACCTTTCTAATTCCAACCTTTACATTATTGCCTCAGTTTACTCTTAATGTTTTCCTCACTCTTCCCATGAGGTGTGAAGTATCTGTATCAGAGAGACAGGGATGATGTCAGAACGGGGAAATATGTATTATAATGGTTAATAACCCAGAAAATGGAAAATTACACGAAACTGAAAGATTGCGAGGAAGAAGTGGGTGAGTTCATCTATGCCAGGCTGTTATTGCTTTTAATTGTGTTAGCAAAATAACTCAGAGGAAAAGTAAACATACGTAGCCTACTTTATTATTTTCATTAATATGTGAACAACCCACAACAGATATTAGTGGGTTTAAAACTGAGTTGAATTTAAATATTGGATGAGTCACTCAAAATAAGGTTAACTGGCTTTATTGAGTTGTATAACGGCTTGCAGCTTAAACAAGTCCTTCTTTAAATATTTCTACCAAAGCATTCACATATTCTTGCAATGAACTGCTACGTATAGTGTAAAAAACTTCTCAAGAAATCTCATTTTTTTTTAAAAAAAAAAATCTCAGCTCCCTATGGGCCTCTAACAAAATGCATGCTTTCAGTTTTGTTGCCCTGTAATAAATAATAATAATTAGTGTTGTTCTTGGGACAGAGTCCAGAGATGGTCTGAGAGGCCAAATCGCAAGACCAGGAGCCAGAGAAAGTCTCTTCCCTGACTCACGGACTTGAGGAACATGTCTCAGGTGCTGTTGTCAAGCTGCGTCTTAACTGATGATAATGTTGCTGTCTGATCCCAGTGACTGTGGCTGACTTCCTGGAGAACCTGATGGCTAACAGATACTGAGATCCTTGTCCTGGATTTCAAACATTAGATGGTTGGATACTCAGAGGCAGCTATGGGCTGGATGAGGGAAGGGCACAGGAGAAGAGTGTTAAGGACTTTATGTTTGGCACTCAAGGAATGTTGGGCTTTACATGTTGTCTTAGGGTTTGTCACGGACTATTGCTGTGAAGAGACACCATAACCATGGCAACTCTTATAAGGAAACCATTTAATTGAGAGGGGTCACTTACAGTTTCAGAGGTTCAGTCCTTTATCATCATGGCAGGGAGCATGTTAGCATGCAGGCAGAAGTGGGGTTCAATTGCATCAAACTACCATATTCTTTTCCCTGGTCCCCATAAGCTTCTAACAATATTGTAATGCACAATGCATTTAGTCCAACTTCAAAAGTCCCCATAGTCTATCACAGTCTCAACAATGTTTTAAGGTCCAAAGTTGAAAGTCTCTTCTGAGATTCATGCAATCTCTTAATTGTAATCCCCTGTAAAAGTAAAAATTAAAAAAGAATTACATACCTCCAACATATAATGGCACAGAATATACATCATCATTCTAAAATATATGGAAGGGAGCACAGTGAGGAAATACTGGACCAAAGCAGGACCAAATACCAGTTGTGCAAACTCCAACTCTCTATCTATCTCCATGTCTGATGTCAAAGCACTCTTCAGATCTCCAGTTCTGTTCAGCTTTCTTGACTGCAACCCACTTTTCCTTGGGCTTGTGCCACTCCCAGTTAGCAGCTCTCCTCTGCAGGGATCCCACAATCCCGGCTTCTCTAACACTCAGGTTCTCCAAGGCAACCCAGGCTTCAACTTCACAGCTTCAAAAAAATGTATGTCTTGGGACTTTAAAACACAAATTACAGAAATGTATTTTTTAAAGTGCAAAAGGTATCAAACACAATTTATTTGCAATTCCGGGATGAGAGTGAATTAATCTTTTCCCTTTGTACAGGGATGAACACCAATTTTTCAGTTTAATTTTTGCCAGTTACAGGAAGAATGTTTTTATTCAATTACATTATATATGAAACAAAAATGCACCTTAACTTCAGATTAAATGTGTTTTATGTGTACAGAATTTGAAAATGAGTGTTAAGACTAAGACTTAAATGAAGACCAGATAATTGAAGCTTGTAAAAGTAAAAACTTCTATAAATCTACACAAGATTCTGCAAAGAATAAGATACAGTCTAGTAGGAAGTAGCATTTCCATATGATACAGATGAAAGAAACCTCATCAATTACAAATCTGATAATGAGTAGACAAAATGTTATGCCCAACAGCCAGAACCTGAATTCTGGAGATATCTTGGTAGTATCCTACAGACTGTCTATGGCATACCCAAGGCACCACAGGACTGAAAAAAATCCCCTTCAGGAAATGTCTGAGAAGCAACTGGGAAGCAATGTTGAATGGTTTGAGGTTCTGCATGTTGAAGAATAAGTCATAGCAACAGAGGCCACCACAATGTCAAACCAAGAAAGAGTAGATTTCAGTGTAACTCTGATGTGGTACTGGCAATTGGGCCATCTTTGAAGGACCATGGTCATGTATGCTGCCATACTAGAGTAGCATTGAGCATCGTGGTATGCTGTCCAGTGACTGCAACTGAAGACTCAGAGATTCTGCCCTTAACTGGCTCATCAGATACATGGACCAGATCATTGTAATTCTGCTCTCCCCCAAAGTTTAGGGATTTCATGAGATAAAGACTAAAAAACTATATCCTGATCCTTCTTACTGGTTACAATGAATAATTAATTATCAGGTTGATGTAGAATATAGTTGGTAATGATTTGAGTCAACGTTTTCTTCTGTGTTTATTAATGAGATTGTCTTGTAATGTAGTAACATGTTAATGGTCCTTTATTGTTGAATAATATAGACTGAAGAGACCCATAGCTGCATGTAATTTACTTCCTTGGGAGGCAATCAAAAGTTGTCTTCTCAAAAGGCCTCCAGCCTGCTCATCTGGAGGTAGAAGTATGATGGATACCAGAAGCAGACCTGAAAACTGCCTGTCTGCTGCAGCTGACAAGGAGCTAGTAGGCCTGGCTTGTGAAGGCCCAGAAGTTGGAGAGTCCCTTAAAGACTCTATCAGGGCTGTGATCAGATGTAGCTGAAGAATCAGCTAATTCTAAGAAGAAACCAGACCCAAACTGATGTGAAACCTTTGCCTTACTGGGACAATAGATCCTGGTGAGCTGGGGCTGAAGACTCAGTTATGTCTAATAAGAGACCAGTGTCATTGAGTTGAATCTTCTGGGAATGATTTCTTTAGGGTCAATATACAAAGGCTGTGGTCCAGAGAGGCCAAAGCTCCATCTTGTGCTGTCAGCCTAAGTTAGCAATGTATAAGTCCCTCACCTGGTGCTGACTTGGGTGACATAAAAGCTACAGGAAATGGCAGGACTGTGGGATGACCTCCAAGGACAGCAGCAGCTGTGTTGTGGGGCTGAGTTGAGCCTATGAGATGAACTATGTGTGCTGTGGGGGCAGAGCTTGAGAAATAGCCCTTTGGAGCCCAGATGATTGTGAATAGGCCCTGGACATTGGACGCTGATCTATTTCTGTTTATAACTGTGTCCTGATTCTTTCCTCTTGGTGTAGTGATATCTCATAAATAAAGCTTGCCTGAAGATCAGAAAGTAAAACAGTCTGACGGGGCAGCCTTACAGACCAGGCAGTGGTAACACATATCTTTAATCCCAGTAGCCATGCTAGTTTGCCATAGAAACTGGGTGGTATATCCCTTTAATCACAGTGGTGCATGCATTTAATCCCAGAACTAGAGAGGATTATAGAACGGGAGGAGACAGCTCTCAGTCTCAGCCTCATTCTGAGATTCCTGGAGGCAGGATCGCATTTTCGGACTGATGTCAAGGTAAGAGCCAGTGGCTGACTGCTTTGCTTATTGGATCTTCAGGTTGAACACCAATTTCTGTCTCTGAGTTTTTATTAATTGTCTGTTGACAGAGATTAATAGCAATTATCCCAAAAGTGATAGACTTAACCTTATAAAGAGAACTACTTGGATTCCTTCCCTAATTGTGTGTGATTCACCAATAACTGGAGCCCATACATTTTATACTGATGCAAATAAATCAGGAAAGTCATGTTACAAATCAGAAGAATTAAGTAAGGTGGAACAAAGCCCTTATAATTCTGTTCAGAAGGCAGAGTTATATTATATTCTCATGGTACTAAGGGCTTTTAAAGAACGTCTTAATATAGTTACTGATTTGCAATATGCAGAAGGAGTTGTCTTTCATATTGAAACCGCCGCATTTATAGCAGATGATACAGAATTGACTTAATTAGTCTTTCACATTCAAGACATAATCAGGAATAGGCTTTGTCCTATATACATAACACACATCCCAAACCATACAGGTCTGCCAGGTTCTCTAGCACAAGGTAATAACAGAAATTGATGGATTTTTGATTGGAAGCATGCTAAGGGCCTCAGAATTTCATGAAAAACATCATGTCAATAGCAAAGGTTTAAAGAAAGAACTTCTTATTACATGACAACAAGCTAAGGAGATTATAAAGAGGTGTCCTACTTGTTCCTTCTAAAACCAGATACCGCTACCTGCAGGGAGTAACCTAAAAGGTACTCAAAGGATTGAGATCTGGATGTGTTCCACTTTATGGCATTTGGAAAATTAAAATATGTACACCACACCATTGACACTTTTTCAGGTTTTTTTTTTAAGATTTATTTATTTATTATTTATACAATATTCTCAGTACTCTTCCTGCAGGCCAGAAGAGGGCACCAGATCTCATTACAGATGGTTGTGAGCCACCATGCGGTTGCTGGGAATTGAACTCAGGACCTTTGGAAGAGCAGGTGGTGCTCTTAACCACTGAGCCATCTCTCCAGCCCCCTTTTTCAGGTTTTCAATGGGCAACTGTTTTTGGCTCAGAAAAGGCTGATTCAATAATCATGCATTTAGAAGTTATGGTCATCATGGGTATTCTTGCACAAATAAAGACAATGATCCAGCATATGTACCTAAGGAAATGAAACAGATTTTTGCTTGTTATAATATAAAGCACATTACACATATACCAAATAATCCTACAGGTCAGGCAGTTATAGTTATAAATATGTAGAACTGGTTTTGGAGTTGGACAGTGGCTATCCTTCTCTAAATCCAAGCATGTTGTTTAATGAAACATTCAGAGTTTTTGTCTCATGTCAGGTGCCATCTGGTATGGGACATAAAGAAGAAAGAATTTAGGAAATTTTTTACTTTCGCCATGCCTATTTTGTCTATATCATATTTTCATCGAATATTGACGGAGGAAGGTCATTGGTTAAAAAATAAAGAAACTGCTTGGCTGGCCCTTATAGGTTAAAACATAGGTAGGAGGAGTAAACAGAACAGAATGCTTGGAGGAAGAGGAAGTGAGCTCAGAGGCCATACTCCCCTCTCCCAGGCAGACATGATCAAGCTCTGGCCCAGGATGGATGTAGGCTAGAATCTTCCCGGTAAGCACACCTCGGTGCTACACACTTTATTAGAAATGGCTAGTCCAGGTGCGAGAGTTAGCAGAGAAGAGGCTAGATATAATGGGCAAAGCAATGTTTAAAAGAATACAATTTGTGTGTTGTTATTTCTGGTAAAGCTAGCCGGTGGCGGGAGCTGGGTGGCGGAATGCAACCCACAGCACCCCACAACAGAATATATGTCTATATGAATAATGTTTAAGTTTTCCACAATGAACAGTAGATTTTTTTATAGATCCTTTTCCTGCAGTAATCTTTGAAGTTATCAGGAAGAAGATGGGGCCCCACAGCAACGACTCCACCTGGTTGAGATGGCATCATGATGCCGATAGTGCTACTACAAGATTGGTTGTTGGGTACCAACTGCGGAAATGGTACACCTTCTCATAACAGTCTGGCCAGAACTCCAAATAAGAACTTTAGAGAAACTCTATCGACTACTCAGAAATCATTTGCAATTATACTATCCAGTAATCTTGAAACTTAACCATCGCTTTACTTTTACAGGATCCCATAGAAAGAACATCACTCCCATGACAGCTGGAAGCATTTCTAGAAGACAACATCCCCTCTCACATTCTGTGAGAATTATAACTGGAAACTTTTGGAGCTGGCTTGGGTTATTTGACTTGTGTCCTCAACCCCCTTTTTCAGTAACACTGCTCCTCACTAACAGACTGGATATATCCGTCCAGTGGACTGGGGACAGAGCAGGGAGAGGGCAACTCCAACCCAAGACTTCTCTATTTCTCTTCCTCCATTTCATTGCAGATGGGACAAAGCTTCCCTAAAGGTCACACTTCTCATCTGCCATCTTAGACTCTGGACAGAATCAGATTGCTGGACTCTTGGCAACCCTGGCTTCCTTTTGTCTGGGGAAACAGTCCCAGTGTTCCGAGCGCTGTTTCCCTTGAGGAATTCAGATTCACCTGGATAAGCAGGTCTTCCTTGTTGGGCTCCAGATAGTCTGTGGTTCCTTTCTCCAGCACAAACCCTGACCCACATGTGGCATGGAACTTCAGAAAACTGCAGGCATGAGATAAGGCCGACAAAAGATCCAAAGAAGGCCACTAGGGCAGAGGAGTGCTGAGGAACTCAAGTAAGCAGTCAGAGATACAGTTTGCTCGAGCTCTGCTTGCAATGATATACTCAAGCAGCAGTAGGAAAAATAAAAAATTGTGTATTGTTGAAGTGATCACAGAATCCTGTCTCTTTCTACCAATGCCCCTCTTTCCAGGTCCCTGAAGCCAAAGCAGCTTTGGTTCTACAAAGGAGTGCATGAACCTGGGAACACACTAGCTCACAACTGATAAATACTCATAGTATGAGGAAATCTGAGAGTGTCCAGAAGCATTATGTCTCCTTACTGAGTAGTGTTGGGGCTAAGAGAAATTAAAATTAATAAAGACAATTTAGATCAATGTTTAGACACTAATATTGAGCCTAAATCCGTGATTTTCAGAAGGGGAAACATTAGCTTCTGAGACTTGACAGAGAATAGGAAGAATCATAAAATGAAAACTTGAGCAAGCTGAACCAATTCTTGTAAAATTCTTTTGTATTTGGAGTGCTGGGGCTGTTGTCTTGGAGCACCTATAAAACAAGCACCTCTAAGTCTCCCTCCGTGGCCAGGAAACTGCTGGGGAAATTAAAATTTCTTGTCCTCCCTCAACAGTCCCCATATGAAGACTTTAGTCTGGATTATAGTACTTTAAGACTAAAAAATAAATATTTTTAAAGTATAGAAAGTAGGCTATATGAGGTTGTGCTAAGGAAAGGGTTAAAACAGACTTTACAGGAGTGCCTAGAGATTCCAAACTATGTCCCCTACAGCAAGCCTGTAAACTTTCATCTCTAGGCAACCCATGCATGTCTGTGTGGGCATGCACTCCCGTAGGACTCCTTGAGAACCCATGCATGTCTGTGTGGGCATGCACTCCTGTAGGACTCCTTGTTCCAGGCCCTATCTTCATCAGACAGTTCAGCAACCCTGCCATCTGCTGCTACAGCAGAAGCAGGCCTCCGGGATGCCTGGCCATTCCATCCACGGCAAAACAGTCTCCTTTCATCTTAAAAACATTCTGGCGTCAGAATAAATTTGGATGCAAAGGATGGGCATGTTGTTGCTGGTGATACAAATCTGAGAACTTTAAAAACAAACTTATTTACCCAAGTCTCTTAAATAAGAAAAAGTTGAGGCTCAATAACTTGCCAATCTCAATTGGTTAATAAAAAAAAACAATGGAAACTCTCAGTGGGCTTACAGACTCTGCCACAAGAGCTTAAAGTAAGTAAATTAATAAATGAAAATAATAAAAGTCCCTATTATGGGAAGTCCACCAGAGAGGACCACTCAGGCACAATTTTTTTAGTATGTTTGTAGTCAATTGAAAGTCTTTATTCCAGCCCAGTGGGACTACACACAGGTAGTCAGGGATCCAGGTGTAGCACCAAGGTTTACTAGCACTCAGGTGCAGTCCAAAGCCTGGGAGTATTGAAGGTAGAAACTACATCTTGGTGTCTTGTTCTACAGCTGTAGTGGGGCTTAACAGAAGCAAAGCAGCTTAACGGACACTAAGGGGTTAGCTGGAGGAGGTTCTGTATACTCAGGAAGTTTATCAGAACAATGGCATCCTACCTTGAATTCCACAATTGAGTTAGGTGATTTTCCATGGCATTCTTTATCAAGAAGATCAAATTCTTATTAACCTGAAATGGCCTCAGCAAGAATACAAGATGGAGGAACTTCTGCACTGTCTGGCCCTGTCACAACACTCAGGATCTTCTTCCACTAGCAAACAAAAACCTTCAAAGACCTTATAAAGACTTTGTTATTGTTCTACAGCAGGCTCTAAAGAGACAAATTGTAAGGAGATTGCTTCTACCCTGTTTCACTGACTTATAAAAAGACAGACTTTAACTAGACCCCCTAAATATTTCACATGTAAAAATCATGCTTTTCTATAGAGCTAACAGCCTTTCCACTGAGATTCTCACAAACAGGTTTTGAGATACTAGGAGATCAACAGACTCTCTGGCAGGCAGACAGACAGACGGGGAGGGGGCCATGGCCAGATAATAAAGGCAGTGAACTTCCAAGATGGCACCCTTCTTCCTGATCTTCCTGACAAAAGCCTGATATCTTAAAACAAAGGCTTTGTAGGATTTCATCTCCCACCAGCAGGCCCACTGCTGATGAACTGGCTCAACAAGTTCAAGGTCTGATCAGTACTTTGGCTTTTCTCAGTCAACAGAGGGACATTATTCCCAATAACCAAACTCTTAGAATTCTGTCTGAACACATATAGCCAAAAGAGCCATTCTGCTTATACCACTGTTAGTTGACCTGGGGATTACAGTTGGGATAGGTACTAGAATAGGAGGAATAATTCATCAGCCACCTTCTATCCCAATTATCCAGGGACTTGGCAGCTGACCTTATAGGACCAACTAAACTCCTTAGCTGTGGTAGTCACTCAAAATAGAAGAACTAGATCTACTGACTACTGGAAAAGGTCTGCCTCTTCTTAAATGAGGAATGCTATTTATATGTAAACAAGTCATTTAGTAAGGATCGTGGCTCAGCACCTAAAGGCATGAATTACAAAATGAGAGATACGAAGTAACAATACTTGGCTTTGGGCATCCTAGCTCCTCCCACTGGCTGACCTCCAGTTACTGTTCCACTGCTGTGATGAAACGTCATGACCAATGCAACTTATAAAAGGAAGCATTTAATTGGAGGCTCGCTTACAGTTTCAGAGAGTTGGTCTATGATTATCATGGTGGGAAGCATGGTAACAGGCAGGCTGGTGGGTTGCTTTCATCCTGACCCACAGACAAGAGGCAGAGAGAAGAAGGGGGGGAGAGACTAGAACTGTCATGAGCTTTTGAAACCTCAAAGTCCACCCTCCAACACATCCTCTAATTAGGTCACGCCTCCTAAACGTCCACTAGCTTAGAGCCAAACATTTACATATATGAAACTATGGGGGTCATTCTCATCCAAACCACTGCATTCCACTCCCTGACCCCCAGAAGCTTGAAGCCATATCATAATGTTAAATGTGTTCAGTCCAGCTTCAGAAGTTCCTATAGTTTTTCAGTCTCATCACTGTTTAAAACAATCCCATAACTATAAACCCCTGTAAAATAAAACAAAATTCAGATCACATACTTCCAACTACAATGGCACAAAATATATATTACCATTCCAAAAGGGTGTAATGGGGGCATAGTGAGAAAACCAAAGCAAGCCTGAAACACATCTGGGAAAATTACAAATCCTGTAAATCTACACTTGTTGGGCTTATCTTGGAGGAAGCCGCTTTTCATTTCCCGACTGCCCAAACTCCTGAAATAATCACACAGAAACTATATTATTTAAATCACTGCTTGGCCAATCACGTAAGTGTATTGCTAGCTAGCTCTTATAACTTTGGTTAACCCATTTCTATTCACCTGTGTATCATCACGTGTTCATGGTATACCAGCAATTTTCCAGTATGTCTGTCTGCAGTGGCTACATGGCTTCTCCTGTCTCCACTTTCTTTCTTCCAGCATTCAGTTTAGTTTTTCATACCTAGCTCTATTCTGCCCTATCACAGGCCAAAATAGTTCCTTTATTCATAAAACAATAAAAGACATATACAGGACTTCCCATACCATTTCCCCCTTTTTGTCTAAAAAACGGAGGTTTTAACTTTAACATAGTACGATTACATGTAACAAAAGTTATCAAGCAAAAATTATAGTTATATAATATTTATATATACTTTATCTTTTTTTAAAATATTTATTTATTATTTATTATGTATACAATAGTCTATCTGTGTGAATGCCGAGGCCAGAAGAGGGCACCAGAACTTATTACAGATGGTTGTGAGCCACCATGTGGTTGCTGGGAATTGAACTCAGGACCTTTGGAAGAGCAGGCAATGCTCTTAACCACTGAACCATCTCTCCAGCCCCTACATACTTTATCTTTTATCATAACTAAGGAACTCTATAACTATTCTTCAGCTCCATCAAAGACTCTAGAAGGATATAATATTACCTAAGTAAACAGGAAGTACATTGTAAGCAAATTCCAAAACTCTAGAATTGACAGAGACATCCTGATGCCTGGACAGTCACTGAAAGTTCCTCTGTAACATTGGAGCATCCATCTTCAGCCTACTGGCCTATAGCATCTGGCAGACTTTTCCATGAAGCAGGAAATTTCAAAAACATTTCTGTCTATATTGACAGTATATCAGACACTTTCTTCTATGTCCAGCAAAAATGTTTGGCAGACTCTTTCATGAAGCTGGAACCCTGAAGGATTGTTTTGTCTTCTTTAGGAAACTTCAGCAGTCATTTTTCTGTGGGCTCTGCATGTCTAGTTTATACATCATATCATCAAAGCAGTTCAGGCAAGAGCAGTTTCTTGCCAAAATGCCTAACAAATTCCACAAGGAGCCTCTTCAATGCCTATCATTCTCTTGAAGTAGATTAGTGCTGTCAGGAGCAGATGTGTCTCATTATCATGAAAAGTCTAAGTTCTTTTTTTTTTTTTTTTTTTGGTTTTTCGAGACAGGGTTTCTCTGTGGTTTTGGAGCCTGTCCTGGAACTAGTTCTTGTAGACCAG
>NW_004949175.1:149747-153930 GCF_000317375.1 Microtus ochrogaster | reverse complement strand
CAGGCTGGTCTCGAACTCACAGAGATCCGCCTGCCTCTGCCTCCCGAGTGCTGGGATTACAGGAGTGCGCCACCACCGCCCAGCCTCCCCCTCCCTTCTTAAGGGAAGGCAGGGAACCCTGCCCTGTGGGAAGTCCAAGCCCCCCCCCACACACATCCAGACCTAGGAAGCTTTGCATCCAAATAGACTAGGGTCCCAAAAAGCCAGTACACACAGTAGAAAAAAGTCCCAGTGCCTTTATCAATGGCTTTTCAGTCATCCCCCATTTTCAGCCACATTCAGAGAGTCCAGTTTGATCACATGCTCATTCAGACCCGGTCCAGCTGGATTTGGTGAGCTCCCATTAGATCAGGCACACTGTCTCAGTGGGTGGACCAACCCTTCGTGGTCCAGACTTCCTTGCTCATCTTCTCCCTCCTCTGCTCTTCAGCTGAACCTTGGGGGCTCAGTCCATTGCTCTAATGAGGGACTTTGTCTCTATCTCCATCCATCGCCAGACTAAGACTCTATGGTGATATTTGTGATAATCATCAGTGTGATAGCAGCATTATTTGTAATTGCCAGATCCTGGAAACAACTTAGGTGCCCCTCAATGGAAGAATAGATAAAGAAAGTGTGGAATATATACATATTAGAGTACTACTCAGCAGTAAAAAACAATAACTTCTTGAGTTTTGCATGCAAATGGATGGAAATAGGAAACACTATCCTGAGTGAGGTAAGCCAGATCCAAAAAGAGGAACATGGGATGTACTCACTCATAATTGGTTTCTAGCCATAAATAAAGGACATTGAGCCTATAATTCGTGATCCTAGAGAAGCTAAATAAGAAGGTGAACCCAAAGAAAAATATATATAGATCCTCTTGGAAATTGGAAGCAAACAAGATTGCCTGGCAAAAATTGGGAGCATGGGGATGGGGTTGGGGGAAGGGGAGAGGGGGAGAGAGAAGGGAAAAAAGAAAAACTGGAGTGTTCTTGGGGGAGTGGGAGGGTGGAGATGGAGGAAGGGCAGATATAGGAGCAGGGAAGAAGGTATCTACATTAAGGAATCCATTTTAGGGTTGGCAAGAGACTTGGCTCTAGAGGGGATCCCAGGTGTCCACAAGGATGTTCCCAGCTAGATCCTTGGGCAGCAGAGTAGAGGGTGCCTGAACTGGCCTTGTCCCACTACATTACATTTTTAAATGAGCTGCATAAACACAATACCCATTAATCAAGAGCAGAAATATATACATATATATGTATATATATATGTATGTATAACAAAATTGACCTTAAATTTGTACCAATAAATCAAGATTCATACAAATGCAAATCTCTATAGCATATCTCCCTTTAAATGTAAACAAGCATTTATAAACAATATTTGGGAATTTGTTCATAGCTCTCTCCAAAATGCTTCCTACTTTTCATTGGGCAAAATAATTTTTGGGGGGGATATTCACAGTGACCTTTTGGGGGCTCTTGGTCCATTAAACCACATTAGTCTGGAAGAAATCCATAGGTTCTCATCTTCTGTGGAAACAAAAGCAGAACCTTTTTCCCAAAACAACAAATTCTTAGGCCCAAATTCTGAAGTCATGATACCTTTAAAATATATATGCTGGTTTAGCTTAGCAGCCCATACAATAAAATGTCTCTCTGTACTTAGTTCCCTCACAGTCAAAAAATTTAAAGAAAACATAATAATATACATACTCCAGACTCTCTGTATATATTCCATCTTTATGTGGCTTATTTGTTTTTACTCTATTACTTTTTCTACAAGTTTAATATTTATTTTATTATCTTGACTCCCTTAACTTATGACTGCCTATACTCTTATATTATAACTGCCTATAATCTCCCCCTTCCTCTGTCTTTCTCTCTCTCTCTCCTTCTCTCAAACCTACATACATTTATCCAACACTGTGACCCATTTAGAGGCTTTAAAAATATGAATCTGTCTTTATTGTGTATCTGTATTATTTTCTGACCATAAACACCTTTTTTTTAATGCTATGGGGGCCTCAATAGGGCCAACATGGTCCTGCCTGCTTGCTCTGCCCAGTTGAACATGGTAGAGGCATGTTCGCTGCCTCTGCAAGCCACACACATACTGCAGTTCCAAGAATGCAGCAGATCTATGTCGAGCCATTAAGCAATTTGTAGCATGCTGCTTACAAACCCCATTTAAATGCTCCTTAGCCAGATCTCCCAAAAGAGTCAGAGCCACTTTTGCTGGCAAACCAGGATGCCACTCTTTTGAAACCACATTTTTTTTCCTTTTAAATTTGTTACTGCTGAATCAGGAAGACCTCTCTTTAAGGAGCTGCAGCATGCCACTAGCAAGCAGAGCCCATCTGAAAAAAAAATGCTGCTAAACTTTTTTAGTGTCTAGAATTACTTTCCAAGCCCTATCAGGTTTTATGTGGATTTAGCTATAAGTTGGAGTGCCAATTTGTTGGAAGAAGCTGTTTGTGTGTTTCCCAACTGCCCAGACTCCCGAAATAATCACACAGAAACTATATTATTTAAATCACTGCTTGGCCAATCACTTAAGCATATTGCTAGCTAGCTCTTACATTCTTGCATAGCGCATTTCTATTAATCTGTGTACAGCCATGTTGGGTGGCTGCATGGCTTCTCCCAACTCCACTTTCTTTCTCTCAGCATTCAGTTTACTTTTCCCTGCCTAGCTCTATTCTGCCATATCACAGGCCAAAGTAGTTTCTTTATTTATTCAGAGAAATAACACTTCCCATTGTTAGGAGTTCTACAAATAACACCAACCTAACAGCCATAACATATGCAGAGGACCTGGTGCAGACACGTGTAGACCCCATGATTGCTGCTCCAGTCTCCATGACCCCATGTGAGCCTCGTTTGGTTGATTCAGTGGGCCATGTTCTCCTGGTGTCCTCTATCCCCTCTGACCCCTACAGTCTCCCCCTCCCCACTTCCAAAGGATTCCTGGTTTCCTAGAGGGTAGACAAAATAGAGACCTCCAATTTGGACTCTATCTGCATGTTGGGCTGTGGGTCTCTGAATCTGCTCCCAACCACTGCCAGAGGAAGCCACTCAGATGACTGGACAAGGTAGCAACCTATGAGTATAGCAGAATATCATTAGGAAACTTTTCATCCATTCTTTTCCTTATTTTGCCAGTTGTGTTTGGTTCTACCCTAGGTTTCCAGTTCCTGGCTAACCAGGCAGCGTAGGGCTTGGGCTCCCTCTCATGCATTGGCCTCAAGTTAAACCAAACAGTTATTGGCCACTCCTATAAGTTCTGGGCCCCAGCACATTTTGCATGCAGGACAGGTTGTAGTTTGAGGGTTTTGTGCCTGGGTTTGTGTCCAGGTTTCTCTTCCCATAGCCTGAAGAGTATCTTCTCAGTACAAAGAGACTAAAACACAGGGGTGAAGACTCCATGCCTGTACCAGCTCGACCTCTCAATGATTTCAATGAGCTGGGTGGATGCTGTCCTTGCAATGGGGCTCTTCTGTCAGTTTTCAGAGAGCAACCTTCTGTACTAGCATCAACCTGGGTTGTTAAGGGATCGTCATGAAATCCCCTCAGCCAACTACTGAATGCAACCTCGTTCCACCACTAGAAGCCTTTCCTGGCTACAAAAGATGGCCAGTTCAGACTCTATATCCTCCATTACTAGGAGTCCTCACTAGGGTCACCCTCATAAATTTCAGGAAGATTCCACTGCACTAGGTTTCCACATTGCTCCTCTGATGCTCCCCAATTCCAGCTGTCTCTCCCTGTCCTCTCTTTATTCTATCTCCCCTTCAACCTGATCCCTCCTGCTCCTAAATCCATCCACCCCTAGTCCACCTGCAAAATTTATTCTAGTTCCCTTTCCCAGGGAGGTTCCTGTGTCCCTCCCTAGAGCCCTCCTTTTTAACCTAACTTCTCTGGGTCTGTGGATTGTAGCCTGATTATTATTTACTTAATAGCTGATATCCGCTTATAAGCAAAAATATATCTATTTGTCTTCCTGGGTCTAGGCTACCTCACTCAAGATAATTTTTTTTCTAATTGCACCCATTTGCCTGAAAATTTCATGATGTCATTACTTTTTTTCCTTTTTTTAAATTTATTTATTTATTAAAGATTTCCGTCTCTTCCCCGCCACCACCCCCCATTTCCCTCCCCCTCCCCCAATCAAGTCCCCCTCCCTCCTCAGCCTGAAG
>NW_004949175.1:147352-149452 GCF_000317375.1 Microtus ochrogaster | reverse complement strand
TGCTCGTGCTCTCTCTCCTTCTGCTCCTGATTTGGACCTTGAGAATTATGTCCGGTGCTCCAATGTGGGTCTCTGTCTCCTTTCATCGCCTGATGAAGGTTAATATTCAGGATGCCTATATGTTTTTCTTTGGGTTCTCCTTATTTAGTGATGTCATTACTTTTAACAGCTGAGTAGTAAATACTCCATTGTGTAAATGAACCACATTTTTCTTTATCCATTCTTCAGTTGAGGGACATTTAGGTTGTTTCCAGTTTCTGAATATTATGAATAAAGTCATCAGGAACTTGTCCTTGTGGTAGGATGGAATGTATTTTGGGTATATGCCCAACATTGGCATAGCTGGGTCTTGGATAGATTGCTTCCCGGTTTTCTGAGGAACCACCATATTGACCTCCATAGTGTCTGCACACGTTTGCACTCCCACCAGCAAGGGAGGAGTGTTCCCCTTGTTCTACATCCTCAACAGCATAAGTTGTCATTTTTGTTATTGATCTTAGCAATTCTGACAAGTGTAAGATGGTATCTCAAAGTAGTTTTGATTTGCATTTCCCTGATGGCTAAGGATGTTGAGCATTTCTTTAAGTATTTCTCTGTACCCCATTTTTAATTGGATTATTTGGTTTCTTGATATCTAATTTCTTGAGTTCTTTATATATTTTGGATATTAGACCTCTACCAAATATGGAATCGGTAAAAAAAAAATTCCCATCCCATAGGCTGCCTCTTTGTTCTATTAACAGTGTCTTTTGCCTTACAGAAGCTTTTCAGTTTTATGAGGTTATTGTTGACATTATTGTCTCCACCATTTGTGTTCTGTTCAGAAAGTTGTCTCCTGGACCAGTGCGTTTACCACCATTCCCCAGTTTCTTCTATCAGATTCAGTTTGTCTGGCTTCATATTGATGTCTTTGAACCACTTGGATTTGAGTTTTGTGCATGGTGATGAGTGTGGATCTCATGCAAGACATCCAGTCAGACCAGCACCATTTGTTGAAGAAGCTTTCTATTTTCCTGTGTGTATTTTTTGGCTTCTTTACCTAAAAAACTCAGGTGTACATAGCTGTGTGAATTTATTCCTAGTCTTCAATTCGATTCCATTGATTACCCTGTCTGCTTCTACGCCTATTTGGCAGTTGTTTTTTATAACTATAGATCAACACAGTTTGAAATCTGGGATGGTGATACCTTTGAAGAGTCTAGGTTCTTACCCAAAGCCCTGTCATGACAGCCTACAGAAAAGACCCAGCAGGATATAGCAGGATGTATAGTGACCCGGACCTTGCCCTTCCTATTGGGGGTCAACTACCTGATATGCTCCACATGGTAATGAACCAGTCAGAAGTTAGGGCAGGATGTGCCTTACTGATAAGGGAGAAAATATAGTAACCATAGTAATGTTCCCCAGATGGCCTCCAAATGTAACAACCTTTCCACAGCTGCAGCTGACCAATTAACACAGGATAGGTACCCCACTCCAAAGGTGCACTAATCCTGAGACTGTTACTATGTGGCTTGCTGACCCCAGACCCCCTTTTACCTGACCCCTATATAAGCTTTGTTCTCCTGCTGCCTGAGTGTCTCTTACTCTACTGCTGTGCAAGACAGATGGGAAACCGGGTTCAAATTCACAATTAAAAAGGCTCTTTGTGTTTTGCATTGGATCTGGTCTCTTGGTAGTCTTTGGGAGTCCAGACTCTGGGTACAACACCTTAAGCTATTCATTCATTGTTCAGGATTATTATTTTATTATATATTATTCCATTATTATTGTTTTTGCTATCCTGGATATTTTGTTTTTCCACATGAAGTTGAGAATTGTCCTTTCAAGGTCTATAAAGAATTGTGTTGGAATTTTGATGGGAATTGCATTGAATCTTTAGATTGCTTTTGGTAAGATCTTTCCATCTTCTGATATCTTCTTCAATATCTTTCTTCAAAGATCTTATAAGTGACCATGTTTAGGTGGCTGACAGAATCTACTGAAGCCACAGTTCCATTCTGGCTAGCTGCTGAGACCATTTCAAACATGTTTCTCCTTCACTCTTCCTCCTCTCTCTCTCTCTCTCTCTCTCTCTCTCTCTCTCTCTCTCTCTCTCTC
>NW_004949175.1:128693-147252 GCF_000317375.1 Microtus ochrogaster | reverse complement strand
GTTTTCATCTATGGATCCATTTCTGTGTATAGTTGTCCTTGAGAACTCTCTTAATGAGATGCCATGGGATGGAACAAGGGAGCACACTGTAAGTTGAGACCATCCACAGCGATCCTAGGTCCAGAGGTTCTGCCATCTACCATTACAAAAGACCGAGTTTCCATATAAATTTTGGAGAATAGGTTCAGGGTATATATAGCTCAGTTGTAGAGTGATGGCCCAGCATAGACCATGTTCTGAGTTAGATTTAGCACTGTACAGATATAAAAGGCCAATAAAATTCATCTAAACACATAGGAGGTGGAGGCAGCAGAAGTTTGAAGTCACTCTCAGATACATAACAGATTCACTCACCTTTGGACTGGAATACAGGCCTGAATCAAAAAAAAAAAAAATCAAAACCAAATGAACCAAACATAAAAATGTCCCGAGGGACACAAATTGCGCCACAAAAGTGAAAGGATCCGTTTCTCCTAATCACTCGTGTGTGTGTTTGTGTGTGTGTGTGTGTGTGTGTGTGTGCGCGCGCAGGCCTTTCAGTGTGTGCAGATGCACTTGCTCACATACGTTCATTCTATGTGTGTGCATGCAGAAGCCCCAGGATTTCCTCAGTGTTTGATCCTCAGATATATTCACCCTGTTTTTTTGCCGACAGGGTGTCTCATCTGTGTTAAGGTCTCAGTGACTCAGCTCGGCTGCCTGGCTGGACTGTGAGCCTCAAGAAGCGGCAGATCTCCACTTTGGAAGTGGTGAGATAACACGCACAGCACCACAGGTGTTTGTTGGGGGGGAGGGACGTCAAGGACCCATGCTTGCCCACCTAGCACATTACAGACAAGGCCCTTGCAAGCTTTCCTTTTCTACCTTCCCCCCAGTTTCCCTGCATCTTCTTGTGTCTCCCCGATTCCTGAAGCATGTCTGTGCAGACTGCTGAGAAGCGGGAGCAGGGACATAGGAACTAAGCTGCCTTCTCTGGCCTCTGTTGTTTCATTGACCTGTAAATATTTCCCTCTGGGGTTGGCAGCTTTATATCCCTTAGGGTATCTTTTTCATTTGCCCTTCCCAGTAAATGTTTTGTTCCCACCAACCAAAGCTCTGTGACCTTGTGACCCTAAGCATACAAGGCTTTCTTTAGCTCCTTCCTGTACTATTCATATCGGTCCAGTCAAGAAGCCAATTGCAGGGTTCCCATGTCATTTGATAAAATGGATGTCAATCCATTCAGTTGGCTTGGTTTTAAAAACTAATAACCAATGATTTGTGGATCATCAGAAGAGGGGAACAGTTGCCTGGTGATGCAGTTCTGCTACTATAGCTTCTAGCATCTTTAAATGCATGGAGTTGGCCCAGCTAGGAGTTGGCCAGACTCCTGCAGAGAAGAAGGCCTTTGCATCAGCATCTCAAAATGCCTCACAGCCCAGAAGGAACTCTTCTTGATGAACTAGAGGGGGAGATTTGCACTCATAACCATATGCTGTGCCGGCCAGGCCCGTTGTCCTGAAATTTGTTCTCCCTGGTTATTTATAACTCATCAGTTGTCTGGAGAGTTTGGGGATGCTCAAAGGAATGTCTGGGAGCTGATAGAGGACTTAGAAGACAGTGCAATGCTCCTATTTTGCATCTCAAGAACATGAAGCTGAGTTTGACTGGCTGATATTGCTAATGGAGCCACATGTGGAAACGAATGCTGCACAGGATCTTAGGAGCAGTCTCAGGTCAGTGACAGACACACACCTGATGAAAGCTTAAGATGTGAATCTTTCTGTGAGGTTGCAAAAGGGATGCGGTGGTGATGAGGACCCGGTCAGAGGAAGAAAAGGATGAAAACTGACAGCCTTGACTGACACCTGCCAGGGCAGATGCTGCTCTATGCTGCTCTCTGCATTCAGCCTTGGACAATAATCTGACTTTTCTGGATCCTCAAGAAAAATTGATTTAAGACAGGGTGCTGGATTCTGACACTGTCAGGTGTTTGCACAAAGGCTCACTAACAGCCCTGTGACCATGCTGCAGACATGACATGTCAGAGCTTCAGAACCGGTTACCAGTAAGAAAGACAAATGCGCCTTTGTCAAAGAGCAGCTAGAAGTGTCAGTGCCAAAGCTGTGTGCTGGAATAGCTCAGAAAGTGCACGCCATGATGAAGAGTACACAGGGCTAGAAGATCAGGACTGAGAAGCAAGTGACCCGTTATTTCTCTTCGCTTGTGTTTGGATGTCATGGGTTTCTTTCAAGGAGAAGCAATGGCCAGGATAATAATCAAGTAAACATTTAATAAAATAATTTCCACACCAGGCCTGTAGAAATCTTGTTTAAATTATAGAGATAATTACACTGTTAAAGTTTCTTCAAGTGACCTGTGTTTGAATACATGGGGTATTGTGGTCAAGTCTCACACAAGAAGCCAAGGGCTGCTAGGCTGTGTCCCTCCCAGCCAGACATTCAAGCGAGCTCATCAGCTGTTCTTCAGATTCCAGACACTCAATAATGCTCTTCAGCAGACACATCTGATGAGACAAAAATCAAATTCACACACATTTATGCATGAGCCATTCACTAGAATGTTGCTTAACAAAAAACACGTTAGCAGGCTGAGAAACAGATCTCACACAGCAGAACCATCATTGGTGAACGGTGAAATGCCCACTAATGGTTTTCTCTATTTCCCCTTCCCATATGCCCTGTCTTGGGTGTCCTTGTCTAGATAGGGCTGTTTGACCTCATGAGTGTGTTCTGGAGCACTTGCATGTGTTGGCTCAGGTGTGAATACTGAGGAGGCTCAACTGTCCTATCGTCCTTGTTTTCTGAGAACTTTGCCCTGAAGCTGGAGGTGAGAAATGTGGCCCAACCCTCTGCAGGGGAATCCCAAGGAGTCTGTCTCCTTCTGCCTCCACTGGCATGACACTGGCATGGCATAGGCTCTCACTGTCGTGCAAGGCTTTCATGTGTTGCCACATCTGAGCCCAGGTCCTCATATTTGCAGAACCAACAGTCGGTTTAGTTGAGCTATCATCCATGGAACAAGAAGGGAAGTGTTGATGGCTAGGTTCTCATGTCATATCTCTCACGAGCGTGTATTATGTACAGTACAGGCAGCATATGGATCATAGACCTTTGTGGTGGTCGATCCCATGCTGCAGCTCTGTCCCTGGAGATGGAGTCTAGTCCCTGCACTGTGGGGTTTAAAGCACTTGAGGGAACATACAAACTGAGATACCCCATTGGTTTTCATCAGTTTCCTTCCATGGTGAGCAGCTTGCAGAACCAGGGAGGTTAGGTAGAAAAGGTATGCCGGGACTTGTATTAAAATCTGCACTGTGGTTTTGCTGACTCAAAGGGGCACACAAGTGTTCCTCTCCTGTGATGAGCAAAGTCCCCAAGGAAGATGAGGCCTGGTGTCTTAGATCCATTGAAAGGAAGTAACCTGGCCTATTGGGTGTTGACTCTAAAGGACTCAATAACTTTGTCTGTCAGGAACACATTTCCTTCACATTGCCTGAGGTTAGGTAGCCTTTGCCTCGAGGGGAGATGGGCAGACCTATGCCTTAGGTTCTCACTGTAACGGAGTGTTCAGTCTGAATACCCTGGTTCCCAGTGCTATTCAACCATGACAGAAATAATTGATGAGGTGGCGTTTGCCCAGAGTTTACCATTTCTACCACTTCTTCCAAAGCCTCACGAGGGGCCAGGTGGTGGCGCATGCCTTTAATCCCAGCACTCGGGAGGCAGAGGCAGGTGGATCTCTGTGAGTTCAAGGCCAGCCTGGCCTACAAGAGCTAGTTCCAGGACAGGAGCCAAAAGCTACGGAGAAACCCTGTCTCAAAAATCAAAAAACAAACAAACAAACAAACAAACAAACAAAAAACCCAAAGCCTCACGAGGAAGGTTGTGAAAATCTTTCATTGCTTGCTAAGAAGACTTTCCCAATCCAAGAAGCTCACTGACAGAATATTCCCTAAACACCACGGTACCCTGCACTTGGCCATGACTTATGCTTGCATGGACCTAGTATGTCTTGGATACTATGTCGGGGCCAGGGTTCACTGACGCTGACTCTCCCATGTCTTTGGGCCAGGTTCCACATGGCATGGGAGGGTTGACAGGCTGCCACTGGGGTCAGATTTCCATTGTCACACACGGCAGACCACTGGTAGTGAGTCTGTCTCTCAATGAGAATTGTGGGGTCTGCTTGTTATTTGTTCTTTTCCAGAGACACAGTCTCAGGATCTAGCCTGTTCTGACCTTGTCTGGTGGTCATGAGACATCCAACATGGGTTCAGGGAGCCAAACATGGGGCCGGAGTGAATGCTGCTTCCTCCAAAAAGTTTCTGAGGGAAAGAAATGGATCGCAATCGCCTCTTCTCACAACTTCCTGAGATGATCACGAGGGACAAGGCTGGAAAACATTGAGGATGTTTCCTAGAACACCTGCTGGGGAAGAGAGACACAGTGACACTTCTGCACCCTGAAAATGCCATCAGAGCACAGGGGGGCGATTTCAACAGTCAGAACACAGTGTACTGTTACCCCAAGGGACCTTGTGAAGTGCTTAGATAATCTGCGGTGTTATTTTGAATGAGAACGGACCCCATAGATGCACATATTTGGATACTTAGCCCACAGATTGTGAAACACTTTGGGAAGGATCAGAAGGTTGGTTGGAGGAGGTGTGTCACTAGGGAGTTAAAAAGCATTAAGGATTCAAAAGCCAAAACCATTCCAAGTAAGCTCTCTCTCTACAAATCTGTCTCTGTCTGTCTGTCTGTCTGTCTGTCTGTCTGTCTGTCTGTCTCTCTTTCTCTCTTTCTCTCTCTCTCTCAGACTATGCGTAAGAACCAGATGTAAACTATCAGTGACTGCTCTAACAAAATGACAGCCTGCCTATCGCTATATTGCCTTTCCTACAACGGTCACATATTCTAAGCCTTTAGAAATGTCGACCATACATAACATGCTTTCTCTTGTAAGTTGTCTGGGTCATAGTGTTGTCACAGCCATGAGCTAGAAACAAACAAACGAGCAATGCAGGAAAAGGCCAATTCAGTAAGCAGATGCTGGAAGAGAAAGCATTTTTGCGTCTTTCTGTACCTCGTTCCTGTCTCCTGGGCCCGAGAGCAGCTGGGAAAGGTTTCAGGGAGTCCAGTCCTCATTATGAGGACACACTGCGTCATCATTGCCACAGATGGAGCAGTGTAGACTGGCATAGCAGCTTGGTCTTGGCTACAGGTATGGTTCAGGAACTCTTTTTCCAGAGAAATTCCTGAGCTTGCACAGAGGTCCGCATTCCCAGTGACCAAGGCCAGCAGCCTCTGCAGAGGAACAAAGGTCAATTTCATTGCTGTGTTTATGGCAAGATCAGATAGCAGAATCTTATCTTGCACCACAAAGAGATATAAGTATCTCATAGTGAAGTCAAACCACTTCATCTGAGTGGTCTCCATAGATTAGGCACTTACATTCCTGCTGCCAGCACTTCCTGCTGACCCAGAAAGCTGCCCCCTACCTTAAAGGTGCCAGGGGGACATTGCAGATACCTCACCCAGTAAGGCTGCATACACACTACCATGTGCTAGCTTTTGCAGCTCTGAGGTAATTAGGTGTCCTTCTATTCTTGACCCTGAAGGTGGACACTGGGATCAAAGAAGTCCCATGGATGCCGGCCTTGCCTGGGCAGTGATGCTCCACACGCTGTCAAGCACTACTTACCCATGCACAGCAGACAGGACAATCGTAGACCTTCACTCAATTAAAGCCAAGGAATCCCTCACGGGGACATGAAGTTTATCTGTGTGAATACTCCTTGGATGGGACAGCAGCACCTTGGGGTCTGAAGGAAGGAGGCTGAGAAGACAAAGACACAGATGTCACCAGATCAATCCAAGCCTGGGTCAAGCAGAAAGAGGAAGAGGCTTCTGGGAAGTATGTGGCTTCTCTTCTCTGCAGCCACACCCTGTCTGAGCATCTCAGGTCGAGAGCAGATTTCTCAGACAGTATTCACCTGCTGCAGCTTGGAATAAGCTGGAACCCATGAGGAAGACAGGGTATTCTTCTTGGGGTACCCATGCATCACTTGCTCCCTAATCTCCTCTTCAGGGAAATTCTGCTCCTCTCCTTCTTGGTTGTGGACCCTGTCACCACCCACACATTCGTCCCTTACTTTTCTGCTCTCGGAATGGAATTTCCTCTGGATAAATCACCTCCTCCCCATCCAGACGCAAGCCCTTTCTTCTGCCCTCTCTCACCACCTTTATCCCTTGACATGTCCCCCTTGCCCCACTCCTCCTTCCCCCTCCTCTTCCTGTGCCTCCTTACCACCTAAGAGGAAAGCGTGCAAGCCCTTCTTTACATGTGCTCATGATTCTGTTGATGGAAGTGAGGGGAGAAGGAGATGGGGACCTAGAGTCATCTGGGGCACTTACTTCTGTCACATGGACTACAGAGGAGGGATGGCTGCCTCTTAATAACAAGGTGGTTATGTGGCTGGCTTCTCTGTCCAGTCACTAGTGCTGGAGGAACAAGGCTCGTCAAACAGTGGGGAGATGGTTGCTCGTACTCTGCAGGAGAGGAAGGTACAGAGAAGGTGACCTGATTGCTAGAGGTGTCTGGCCGGTAACAACAGGTTTGGGGTACACCTCCTTTGAAGTTCTGGCCTGGCTTCTCCAGGGCTGTTAAGTCACACCAGGCTGAACACGGACCAATGGTTTAGGAACCATAAGCCTGGGCCTCATCTTTAACCCTTGAAAGACACAACAAAGGACTGTTAGTGACTTTGACATAGAAGGACTTGGCAAAGAGCTGCCTTGTGATACCACAGCTCTCCACAGGCTTCTTCCCTTCCTAAACTGTTGTCCCTTTGACAAAGCCCTCCTTCCTCCTGTCTCCCTCCATCCCCAACCCCTGCCAACACCCTCTGCTGTCTGCTACTGGTTCAACTTCCCCAGACTCCTCATGAGCAGGATTCAGTGTGAAGCTCCTTTGGGGGCTTCAGACACCTTAAGGTTTGTGTCTCATAAAGGGCTGCAGCCTGGCAGTGGCAAAGTGCTTTTGAAAAAAGACATATTAAATACATATGTGAATTTTCTGGTCCCGCCCACCCCATCTTCCATTCCTTGTTATTCCTTACCTGGATGCTGTGTCTTTTGTCCTTGGGGTGGGGAAACAGCAACAAACCTTCTAAACATGTTCCTAATCTCCTTCCAGTACCTTCTGCTGTGCTTCTTGGAGTCTCTGGGTGCCTCCTGGGGCTGCTCATTTGCAGATGCTGAAGCATGTCTTTGACTATTTCATGTTGGTTGTTTCCATGACAGGGAGGGGACACATCATATATGTGATCCCAAGCCATCTGGCTGATAATGTTCTGTACTGGTGATGTTGTTCTCTCTAATGTCAGTAATGTCCTCTAGTCAAGGTCCTTTGGTAGCAGTGTTGTTCTCTCTAATGTCAGTAACATCCTCTGGTCCAAGGTCCTTTTGGTAGTCGGTATCCTCTGAGAACCCTAAGACATCCAGAGTCGTGAGGACAAAAGCGACGGTACTGCCAGTCTTGTCCATCTCAGCCTCCACGTGTCCCCTTACATGTGTCACCAAATAGGGCAGCATTTTCTGTCTCCTCAGACTTGCTTAATGCCTTCAAACAATCACCCCGTGGGGGCAGAATTCACAGGTGAGTTAATATCTGATGTATAAGTCAGATGAGCTGGACCTCTAGAGAAGCCCTCGGTACCTTTTTCATTTACTTCCTGCACTTTGTTGCCTTTTGCTGATGCCATGAACTCTGGTAGAGTCAGCTCACGGCATCTCCTCTTTAAGGGAAAGGGAGGGAGGATGAGGTGACATGCAGGCTTCCTGATGGAGCAGATCTTTTGCTGATGTTCTATTCACCCAAGGATGGAAATTTTTCTCTGGTACAGGATATCATTTTGGGACAGGAACTCAAAAAAATCTCTTTGTTCCAGTAGTTTCCAAAGTTGTCCTCTGCCACGTGGCTCAGGAACACAATGCTCACCAGGGTGGAGACATATTACCTTGAACCTATTTGTCTGGACGCTCAGGAACACAATGCTCACCAGGGTGGAGACATACCACCTTGAACCTATTTGTCTGGATGCTCAGGAACACAATGCTCACCAGGGTGGAGACATACCACCTTGAACCTATTTGTCTGGACACTCAGGAACACAATGCTCACCAGGGTGGAGACATACCACCTTGAACCTATTTGTCTGGATGCTGGTGATAAATTGGTATTACTGAGATTTCATGATATTTTTTCTACCTTATCAGGAGGAGAATGGCACCACCACAAAATGCTAGAAACAAAACAAAACAAAACAAAATCAGCTCCAGGAGTCAAGGTTATGGCTACCAATTTGTAGTCATGAAAATCAAAGGCCTCTCCAGCATCCTAATGAGGCATCTTGGGGTCAAAGTTAAAAAAAAAAAACCCAACCCAAACCCCAAAGCAGTTATGAGAAAGGAAAAGGAAGGTCAGAGCTGGAAATAACTGGACACTTGGCTGGTTAAACAAAGGTCAGAGAAACAAAGAGCTGGTCCTTTGAAAGGATGAACAAATCTGACAACCCTTGATGTGAGCCACCCAAAGGAAGATACAAATTACTGAATGTGAGACAGGAAAGAGATGAGTATGATCCATGGGAACTCTAGGGGCTGCGAGAAAACCTTGTACTCCAAAGTGTTGACAACCCTCAAAGAGATTGCTCAATTCACAAAAGGATGCCAACATTGATGTAAGAGGTTACCAAACATGTACCGGCTGCTGCCTTCCCTCTGCTGTGCCCCAAGATCCCTCTGAGCATGTTTTGTCTCACGAGTGGCATGGTGGCAGAGGAAGAGTCTTACAACGATAAGGGAATTGATAAGCCTGGGGAAATGCTGTGGGAAGTAACAAAGCTGGTGAGTTGGGTCCAAGTGCATGGTATAGTCAAACTATTTTCTTTTTTTTTTTTAAAGATTTATTTATTTATTATGTATACAACATTCTGCCTCGATGTATGCCCACACACCAGAGGAGGGCACCAGATCTCAGTACAGATGGTTGTGAGCCACCATGTGGTTGCTGGGAATTGAACTCAGGACCTCTGGAAGAGCAGTCAGTGCTCTTAACCTCTGAGCCATCTCTCCAGCCCGTCAAACTATTTTCTAAAGCTAATATGTACTGACAAAAGCTTTAGGTTTAGAAATAAATCAATGCACAACATGTCAAAGATAAATGAATAGACAGCAATACAAATATGGATGATAACAAAAATAACTGAAGCAAATGCACAAAGTAAATCCCAAACTACAAACAGTAAACCAAAATCTATGCCCCAATACTACCTGCCCCCCCCCCCAATCCCCCTGCCCCCAGGAAATAAACTCACTGTGTTCAGGTCAATGGCGATCACCGATGTCCAATTCCAAAGATGGATACTAACAAACTAACGCTCCCAGAACAAAATTCTGAGTCCCACTGCTTCACTGCAGTATAAGGACAAGGTCCAGGCCAAGCTGGTCCCTTACATGGGTTGGGGACTCTTTCCTCACAATGAGGCAATTGTTATCACTGCACTGATAGTCTTCCCTGGTCTCTTAAGGACCAACCACCTCCAGCCAGGCCATACATCGAAGAGTTTCTTAATTGCTCAAACAGGACCACCTAAGGAGACCAAGGGATCGAGCACATGGGACTGTATAAGATATGTCATATTCAACCCATGACAAAGACCTTTTACCCTTAATGGTAAGTGTGTGTGTGTGTGTGTGTGTGTGTGTGTGTGTGTGTGTGTATGGAAAGAGAGAGAGAGAGAGAGAGAGAGAGAGAGAGAGAGAGAGAGATAGGTAGGTAGATTTACTGTGTAATTTGTGATGGATCACTACTATTCCTGTCTAAAGTCGGGATAACTGAAGATGTTCACTGAAGCAGAGGTTTTAAGGAAAGTGAGACTGATGCATCTCTGCCTTTGAAACATCCATTCCTTGTCAATTTGTTATTCGGTAAATTCTGGCATAGTGGAAAGACGTAGTGTTCCTTTGTGTGTGTGACAAAGTATGCTTAGGACACAACCTCTTTTTAGGGGTGTATAATTTTCTGGGGACACCTTCCACTCAGCTGAGCTGAACCTTGGCATACAGCTGTTCACTATTCTTTTTCTTCAAATGATCCTAGCTCCACCACCACCTCCCTTCTCTGCCAGACCCAATTCCCCTCCATTTCCTCCTCAGAAAAGAGCAGGGTCTCCAAGAGATAAAAGCAAAGCATGACAAAGAAAGATACAAGGAGACAAGACAAAGGCCTGTGGTCAACTATTTAGTAAAACCTGAAGTCGGGGTGGGGGTGCTTCATCACCAACAGGGATGATCTGAACATGACAGTAGGAAAAATGCAAGAAGAATGCAGAAGGAAGGGCAGCTTCAGACTTCATTGCTGTTTTGAATCAGAGTAATCCAAACTTTAATTTATAGACTTTCCACTTGGCCAAGTCAGGCCCACCAAGACATCTCAGTTTGGGCCATTTCTTAGGAAAATGACCTGTAAACTGTGCCAAGTCCCTTTACACTATCACCTGGATCACGTTTAGTGAGGTGACTCCTGGGATGTGTGCAGGCTTCACAGGGCACTACTCCCCTCCTCCCTCTTTTTCCCACCAGGGAGCTATCCTAAAAGCATGTCCTATGGAGACACATACTAGAAGGGAAGTTGTAGCCCACAGCTGAGTTGAGCCAAGGTGACAGGCACAGAGCTCTCTCTCTTGGAACTTGCAGCTTTGACCAGATGTGCTTTACTTCCCTTTGGTTTTGGTTTGGTTTTTACATTTATTTCTGAACTCATACCATGGCATATATGTGGCTGTCTGAGGACAACTGAAGGAGTCGGTCCTGTGTCCATGTGGATTCTTTTGCCATCAGACTTGCCAGGAAGTACCATGCCACTGTCAGGTCCAAAGTGGGAAACTACCGGTTGGTTTAATGTCAATTTGACACAAACTGGAATCATCAGAGAGGAGGGAGCCTCAACTGAGAAAATACCTCCATAAGATCCAGCTGTAGAAAGGCTTAAAGGGTACGATCTTAACTAATAATTTATGGGGAAGAGCCCAGCCCAGTATGGATGGTGCCATCCTGGGACTGGTGGTCCTGGGTTTGTATAACAAAGCAGGCTGAGGAAGCCATGCGGAGCAATCCAATAAGCAGCATACTCCATGGTTTCTGCATCATCTTCTGTCTCCAGCTGCCGGCCATGCTTAAGTTCCCGTTCTGGATTCCATTGATTATCCACTGTGATGTAGAAGAAGAAGATGAATAAATGCTTTCCTCCCAAGTTGCTTTGGTCATAGTGTTCCATTAAAGCTATACTAACCCTAGTTGAGACAGGCCCCCAGGCCCAAAATGACAGTCTGGGCTCATGGCAAGCTGGATTTTGACTGGGCAAACAGACGAATTGCTAGTGGAAAAACAAAAGTGTACAATCAAAATTCTCAGAAACTTGTGAATAAGTTTATGTTTGTCAGGAAGAGCCATCAGTGCCCTTATCTACACATTCGCAATGCTGGAGTCAAACCTGTGAGAGAAACTCATGCAAAAATAGGTTTGCAGAAAGAAACTGAGATGAATTTCCCCTAAGGTGAGCTTTATAGGAAAGAGAGCCAGATGAACATTGGCAGCTAGGCTCATGTTCAGGCCTTGAAGAAGGGAAAGAGAAGAAATGGAAAGCTATGCTAGAGGCAGCATGATGGGGTCTAGGCAGGAAGAGACAGAGGAGGAATGGGAAGCTTCCCTCTAGAACCTGGACAGGAGGTGCACTAGGAAAATGAGCATTTTAACAGACAGAATGTGGGATAATGAAGGAAGACGGAGAAATGATAAAGCCCCCCCCCCCGATCCAAAGCTGAACCAGACTGGACAGTTATCACGTACAATATTACAGAAGTTGATGGACCAGACTGACTCCATCTTGAGGACGGAAGCCATTTTCCTATAAGGTCACAACAAGTTGACTTCTGTTTGCTGCAAAATTCTGCCGACCATGTTTTAACTTGCTTCTGAATTTGACATGCTCCCAACACAGGGGAGTTTGACTCATACCATGAATATATCCTGATAAGATGTTCTGCAAAAATAATTTTAAAATGTTCAACCAAGTTACTACATAAGCAAAATTTCTCTGGAAATCTCCCAACCCTTGAAAAGCCCCTGCCTAGCCTTGCGGTTTTTTTGGACAATGCAAACTCCACCTTCTCCTGTATTTGATGCTATTTTGTTTTCAACTCCTGCTTTAGGGAGATAGCCCTATCTCGACAGAAAATAAAGCTTGGTTGTTTTGACTGCAGAATTAGGGTAATGGTCTTTACTCTCACTTGGTGGGCTTAATGAAGTCAGAAGGATTGAGGTATTAGTTTCTATATCACACCACGTGAACTAGCTGCACACACCAAGAGAGTGGGGACGAGGTAGGTCTATGAAAGTATTCTGCTAATGATAAGAAAATGGAAAAATGCAAGCCCACGGGAAAGCTGGTTTCTCACCAACTCTGTGTCTCAGAGACAGCTGTGGGGAACAGGGCACATGCTGTATTCTGAGACACTTGGAGGGCCTATGACATAGCACAGCTCTTCTCTCATCCACAGCCCCAGAACTGTCTGAAGTCAGTGTGCCCAGCCTGGTATAAATCATGTTTTACTTTGTCTACAGGAGTTAGCGACCTGCAGCATCTTCTTTCCTTTTGTTTTATTAGTGAATTGCCCCACTTTCCACTGAAGGAAGAGCAGTACACCTTCTCTTCAGCAGACCTGAAAAGTGACGTCCATGGGTGTCAACTTCGGGATCACTATGGAGTAAAACACAGGGAACTGAACACAGGTTCGGAAGCACCCAGTGAGTCTACTTAATACCAAGGATGTGACTGAGGGGATAATGAGCAGGAGCCTAGGCTGTTCAGACACGAGGTGAAGGGCTGCTCACCCGAGGTGGCATGGTGATGGACAGCAGAAGAGTGTGTGACTTCACACTTGGGGAGTTTGCCTTTCTGGAAAGTTTCACTCACATCTCATAGTCAAGCCACCATGACTGAAGTTAAGTGAAATTGTGGAAATGGGAGAAGTGTATATTTGGAGTGAGTTTCTAGATGTGGACTCACAGCAGGGTAAAAATCCAGCAGGCACCTCAGTCTCTCTATAAATTGCTGGAGTGGAACATAGCCGCCATGTGTGTCCTGGAGGCAGATTCGGTCACTCACTATCACCTCTCTACCGTTCCTTGTAATGGCTTGCCAGCTCAGCCTGTGGTCAGAAGTATCAGGGGCAGATCTGGACCCTGTATCTCTAACACTCCAGGTTCAGCTACCTGTCCTCAATAAGACAGTCTGAAAAATAAATTAAGAGTGAAAAACAGCTAGGTGGTGGTGTTGCACACCTTCAATACCAGTGCTTGGGAGGCAGAGGCAGACGGCTCTCTGGTGAGTTTGAGTCCAGCCTGGTCTCCAGAATTCCAGGTCAGCCAGGGCTGTCACATAGAGAATCCCCACCTCAGGGAAAAAAAATCAAATAAATAAATAGAGAAAAACAGTAAAGGGAGATTTATTCAAGTGTCCACATTGGGAAGAAGAAGAGGGTAGGAGTTCAGTCATTCTGAGTCTTGGTGCTGGCCTGAGGGTTAGGTTGAAGCAGAGGGCAGAAAGTATTCATGAATGAGTGGAGGGAAGATATGCAGGAATGACACACCTTGCAAGGTGTGTTGCACAGGCCACCTCTCAGGAATTTCACAGTGTGTGAATAAAAGGTCAGAGGCCAGCGTCCTGAGAGGGGGCAGGGCAGCAGGAAGGCAGGCGTGGTGGAACAGTAGCTGAGAGCTTCATCCTGATCCCTGAGCACAGTCTGGAGAGGGAGCTGACTTGGAATGGTTCAGAATTGTTAACACTCGACATCCATGTCAGTGACACACTTCCTTCAACAAGCTCACGCCTAGTTCTCCTTCCCAAAGCTTCCACGAAGGAGGACACAGTATTCAACACTTAGGGGCCATTCTCATCCAAACTACCACAATTGATAAAGAACTTGCTGAACAAGGACTTGTTCGAACCTAGAATTCACATAAAATACCAGGCATGGTGACATTTGCCTGTAAATCCAGGTAAGACACAGTGGATTCTCAGAGCATGCTGTGCAGCCTTCAGTGACAGTCCCTGCTTCAAATAATAAACTAGAAGTCAACAGAAGACAGCCAGCGCCAACCTCTGACCTCCGCACGGTCAGGTATACTCTGCACACTTAGCAGACAAGCATGCAGCAAACACACACACACTCTCACACACAGAGGGAGGGGACAGAGATAGAAACAGAAAGAGATGGAAGGAGAGAAATAGAAGTTGGATGGAAAGAGAGCAAGGGAGAAGAGATAGAGACAGAGTGAAAGAGACTGGATTACGTTAGAAGGCCAATGGCAAAAGACTGTGGAGTTTATTTCCCAGTGATTTGGGGCTGGGGACCATTCACAGTGACTGTCCTCGCGACATGCTATGGATATGTTTTCCAGCTTAAAGACCTTCCAGACTTCTCCTTCCCTCTCCTAGAAATCCAGTCACACCCCTGGAGCTGATTATCCAGCCCTCCCACACCCATTGCCCACCCAGTTAAGAAACTGTGGCAGGCTCTGGCCTTGAAGCCTTTCCCCCACAACTGCAGGTGAAGTTTACGGCCCTGATCCCTGCCAAGGGTATCAGTTGGCACACAGGCTACGGTACACTGAATCATGTGCCCTGGAACTTCCCGCCATTGTCTTGAAAATCCATTAAAGCCAGAATCCTCCTTATTGCTGGCATTCCTCCGGGGGCTCTCTTCCCTCCAGGCCTCTCCAAAGTCTTGTCCGTGGTTGAGTCTCTCTGTCGCTCCCATTTCAAGGATGTCTCCTAACACAGGTCCTTCCCAAGAAAAGGGAATGGTCTCTCACACTCCAGGTGCCCTCTTGCTGGCATTGTTGTGCTTTCCTGTCGCTTTAAGGGACAAGCCACGCCCACTCCCATTACCTCTGACCTGTGCCGGCCGCCATCTTGGGCCCTTCCTTTTCTGCTTCCTTGATGTGCGTGCTTTTTATTATAAGGAAGACCTGGGAATGTTATGGTTTTGGTCCCTTTAAGAGACAAGCCACGCCCATTCCCCTCCCCATCTGCTGAGGCAGGCTGATCTTCAGCTTCCGGCCTGAGCTCGCTCTCTTTTCCATCTTCCTCTCCGAGAGGCAGCTTCACTTCTGTTTCTGCCTCTCTCCCCACTTCTCTGCTTCCTCCTTCTCTGTCTCTTTCTCCTCTTCTCTGTCTCTTTCTCCTCTTCTCTCTCTCTCTCTCTCTCTCTCTCTCTCTCTCTCTCTCTCTCTCTCTCCCTCTCTGTCCCCCCTTCACCCTTCCTCCTCCATAACTCCCTGAATAAACATTCAACCTCACCCTGCATGTCGTGTCTATCCATGTTTCTGTCTTCTGCCCACCCGCCATGTGTCTCCCTGCCTGGAACCAGCCATTGCTCGTCTCTGCCTGGGGCCCACTGCCTGCTGCCACATGGACCGCCACCACTGCTCTGGGACCAGCAGCTGTCTCTGCCTGGGACTGGCTGCTCCCAGGGCCCGCTGTCTGCCCATGGCCCACCACTCTGGGACCAGCAGCCATTTCTGCCTGGGACTGGCTGCTCCCAGAGCCCGCTGCCTGCCACACATGGCCCGCTACCACCATTTGGGACCTACAGCATTTCTGCTGCCTACTGCCACGGGGATCTTGCAGCATTTTTTAAAAAAGAATAACAGCCATGCTCCCTGTCATGGTGGTCATGGACTTATCCTCTGAAACTACATGTCCCAATAAACACTTCTATAATTGCCTGAGTTGTGATCTCATCACAGCAATAGAAGTAACTAATATGACCACTGAGCCACGTCCCTAGCCTCTGCTCTTCTACGCTTTTCTCACAGCCGTGACACACCTGGAAGCACTCTTTCTTGATAAGCCCTCCGTGCTTGTACAACTATCCACATGTCCCTGTCCAATTTACTGTTATGTGCACAAGAGCCTGGGATGCCCTGGAGTACCTGAGACTCTCTCCTCTCCTGTAGCAACACTTCACCAGGACGTGGAGAATCCTCTTAAGAATGTGACATGAAGCCGGGCGGTGGTGGCGCACGCCTTTAATCCCAGCACTCGGGAGGCAGAGGCAGGCGGATCTCTGTGAGTTCGAGACCAGCCTGGTCTACAGAGCTAGTTCCAGGACAGGCTCCAAAACCACAGAGAAACCCTGTCTCGAAAAACCAAAAAAAAAAAAAAAAAAAACAAAAAAAACAAGAATGTGACATGAGCACGGCCAGCTGGAATGGTCAGAACCATTCAGAAGCACAGATGGCACTTAGGGCCATTGGCAGAACTCCATGCCCACTGTATGTCCTCCTCTTCTGCCCATCTGGAGGCTAATGATTCAGACTAGAGTATTTAAAGAGAGGGAATCAGGGGTTAGAGATGGCTTAGCAGTTTCTTACATCTCTTCAGAAGGCCAAAGTTTGGTTTCCAGGACCCAAGTGGGTGTAAGTGGCTCCCAAGCTCTATAACCCCATCCAGGGGATCCAGCACCCTCCCTCCTCTGATCACTCCAGGGACTTACAGACACCAAACACACACACACACACACACACACACACACACACACACACACACACACACACTACGCACATACATAGTGGGAACTATTCTGGCGTATCTGCCTAGGGACTGTAATTGCTGACATCGACCACATTTAGAGTTGGAAACCACACCCACTAGAACCCACTGAATCCTCAGTACACCAGGTCTTCAGCTCCCTATTTGCTCAAGCTCTTCTCGGGTTGAACAGGAGGAAGAGCATATGACGAAGCCTCCAGACACTTGAGGCAGATGAACACCGTCTTGGGCTACTCTCAGACAAGCTGCAGCCAGATTGCGTGCAGACAAGAAGGCTAAGAACTGAAGCGAGCTCATGCCTTTAATCTCAGCACTCGGGAAGCAGAGACAGATGGAGCTCTGTGAGTTTGAGGCCAGCCTGGTCAGTCTACAGAGTGAGCTCCAGGCCAGCCAGAGCTAAACAGATAAACCCTGTCTGGAAAAAAACAAAATCAATTTCCCCCCAACTCCCTCAAAAAAAAAAAAAATGAAATGAATGTCACTTGTGTCTTTTCAATCCCCAGGAATACTTTCCTACAAGTTCTTTTCAAATATTTATATAAAATATAGGCCTTATATAGCTAAACATTTGAGATTTGTTTAATATGACAGGCAACCAGTCAAATGGTTGTGTAAATAACAGGGTAGTAAAATGTTCATACACGATAAAATGAATTAAGGACGCACAAATGGTCAGTCACACATGAATGAAGACATCGGGGAAGTAGAGGGGCAAGGAGTGTGCACAAACACTTGGTCTCCTCCCTGAGAATGAAATGTACTTTTGGGACAAAAGAAAATTTTTACTTTTCTGTGTTAAAATCCTGCAGTACAGACCTCACAGGGAACCAAGCCACCAGGACTTACGACACAAAGTATGGTATGGCTGACACAGAACTTTCCAAGGGGTCTTATTAGTATGCGCTCGGCTTCTGACGCCAGTGGCAGCGAGGCATCTGCAGCTGTGCTGGACACATTAACCAAATTTGGACCATGTCTGTATTTCAGAACGGGGCACAGGCTGGTGTCAGACAGCCTGGCTCTAAACACAGAGACTCCACTTGCTAGCTGTGCCCATTTGGGCATTTCCTTAACGTATTAGCTGATTAATAACTAGAGCCTCCAGAGATGTGATGTGTTCCCCGCCTGTATCTCCTAGGAGCCCAGGAAGAGGCCTCAATCTGAAGCTCTTACGTCATCACTTCTTTGCTCTACTTCAAAATGTCCTTTGCCCATGGTACGGTTTCATCTTGTCACAGAGTAAGCCTGCATCCTGCTATTGCATAAAACAATTGCTATGATTTTTTGGTTTTGTTTTCTTGCTCTGAACGACTCCAATTTACAAACAGGTTTGACTTCATCTTGAGACGGGAGGATGAACATATTCCAGGGGAACACATAGCAAGGGTATCCGTCAGCACCACCCACACAACACCACTGGTGAGTGCTTATCCTTGGAGGGTGAAAGAGTGCCACCCTCCAAGGCTAAGGGGCCGGTTGAGACTGCAGGGAAACAATGTGTATTAATATCTGTCAGGAGCCAATTTCCTCCTAAAATCATTGCAGGAACCATCACCCTGGGGAGTCTGCAGAGAACCCCACAGCCCTAATTGTGTTAGGAATCGTTCTATTGACAGAGCCTACCCCACACCCAAATTGGCTGTTAATGGAGAGCTACCTGTTAGTGGAACCCACCCCACATTCCAAACTATCTAGAGAACTAGGTGTGTCAACCTGTGAACTCCTGGCCTACGTGACCAACGAGAACCACGTGACCAACGTGAACCACGTGGCAAGAGCTCAGGCCCTGTGCCCAACCCCCAACTCCTTACCCTATATAAGCTGTACCCCATCTCTAATAAACGGAGGCTCTGACAAATGTAGCATGGCCTTCTTCT
>NW_004949175.1:50110-128250 GCF_000317375.1 Microtus ochrogaster | reverse complement strand
TCGTGCTCCCCCTCCTTCTGCTCCTGATTTGGACCTTGAGATTTCTGTCCGGTGCTCCAATGTGGGTCTCTGTCTCCTTTCATCGCTCTCAGCCCATATCTTACAGATAGTGCTTCTCCGGGACCCTGGAATAACTGACTGCAAGGTGGGTTACAACCCCTAGAGTAAGTAGCCCACCCAAAAGCGGTCTACAAATATCCTATCAGGATAAGGCCTGTGTAGTCTGAATGAGGATTTCCCCCCAAAGTCTCTGCACTGAATATTCAGTCCTCAGTTGAAGGCACAGTTTGGGGAGCCGTAGGAGGTGTGGCCTTGCTGGAGGAAGTGTGCTACAGGAGACGGATGTTGAGAGTGCAGACTCATGCTATTCCTGTTTGCTCTCTATGCTCTTACGTGGTGCAAGCTGGGCGCTCGTAGCTGCTGCTCCAGCAGCCTTTGCTCTGCTGTCAGGGATTTTACCCCTCTGGAACTGAAAACACAAACTCTTCTAAAAATTCTTCTAAAAGTTGCCTTGATTCTAGTGTTTTATAAAAGCAACAACTTGGTTTCTAGTAGTTAAAAGAAATTGAGAGAATGATTAGTAGCTATTTGATACACAGAGAATTGATGAATAAATACCTCATTGAAAGAACTGATAATCTAGTAAAATTACCAAAAGCAAACAGACAGGCTTGATTTAATTTAATGGCCATAACTAAATTTCTGTGTGGGCAAAGGAAGCACATTACCACCTAACACGTGTGGGCTGTCTAAAAGAACTAACTTCATTGAATCCTGTTAGCCTCAAAGATTCACTGTTGCAGGATGTTCGATCACACTGCGAACCCCGAGATTGTATTATTCAAATAAAATCAATCATAGGTCAAGACACAGAGAAACAACCAGATGACTGGAAGTAACCATAGAAAGTGAGAAGTTGGAACATGGGGGGGGGGGCACAGGAAGTCGACGGAAGGGACATCTGGTTGGAGGAGTTTTGTTTCAGACAGCCCAGGAGAGAGTCCTCTCTCTGAGATGATGGCAGAGGAGGAAGGGCAGCCAGCTGCCTACTCTGCCTGTCTGAGCTAGCAGGTTTTCACTCCAGCATCTGGCTCCTAAGTCTCCATAGGTAAAATAAAAAGATAGCGACCTAGTTAAAACCACATTTGCCTCCCTAAGTGGAGGCGTGAAGGTGGCTGAGGTGGCGGCAGCCGGATGTGAAGGCTCCCCAGGCTGCGGGGTTGCTGACCCCGCATTGGGTCATTGGGTCCCGTGAGGCATTGGCTGCGGAGAAGCAGACCGCAGCTGAGGAGCAGTGGTAGGACTAGGTGCAACCGCTGTGCTGCAGATGAAAAACAAGATGTAAAATGTGTTACGTTGTTTAGTGTGTGTGAATATGAGTGTGCATATGTGTGTGTGTGCCTGCACACTTGAGCCCTTGCACATATACATGTAACTCGTGGGAGTCATTTCTTTGTTTCCATCATTAGGTTCCCAGGACCAATCTCAGGTTGATTTAACCACAGAAACTGTCTACCGCACTAAACTGTGTGCCCGCAAAGCTTCATCAGGTATCAGCCCAAGGCTGCAGCCAGGGCACTGAGGGCGCTGACTCAGCCATATGTTGCCAGGGGTTTCAAAAAGCAGGAACACATTCTGAGTATGGGGACTCATTCCTATATCCTAGGACAGGGGAGGCTGAGGCAGGAGCATTGCTGTGAGTTGGAGGCTAGCGGGATCTACATAATATGTTCCAGGACAGCTTGGGCAGAGTGGGACACTATGTCAGAAAAACAAATGAAAACCAAAAACAAAATGGTGGCAAACAGGACCCTGCTCACGTTACAACAAAAGAAATTGTCACGGAACAGTCACTAGCTAACTGGCTGGGAGGAGTACCCAGATTGCATTTGCCTGGGACCGTGACCTTGGGGAATTACCTGTCAGCTAGGAGGTCATTGAGGGCTGGCCCAGGTCACTGAGGCAGGGCACACACAAAGCAAGCGCAGTATATAAATTTAGAGGGCCAGAGAGTCTGAATAGGAGCCTGGCTCCTGGGGCAGCACATGGTCCAGTCTGAGAGCGCACCCAGTCAGCACATAACAATTTGGGTATTTTATAGCTGAAGCTCACCTTCGGTTCTGTGAGGCCTCTAGAGCAGCGCTTCTCAACCTTCCTAATGCTGTCACTAGTTAATACAGTTACTCATGCTGTAGTAACCCCAACCATAAAATTATTGCTACTTTGTAACTAATTTTGCTTGCCACTTCAGGCTCTGTGAGCCCATCTGCACCCTGCCTGCAAATGTGCTGGGGCAGTGGTGGTGCAGAGCGCATGGGAGTGGCCAACCAACTTCTGTTTTAATTTGAGGCCTGGGCCATGAGAGGGAGCTGACACAGGTTGGATGGCAGGAACCGGAGACGGGATAGCCCACAGACCTAGACTAGAAACAAACAAGACGGGCAAAAAGAAAAAAAAAATCAATGAAACGATTCCTAATGGTATTCTGTTATACTCATAGATCAGAACCTTATCAAGTTGTTATCAGAGAGGCTTCCTCTGGCAGCAACTGTAGAGACCCACAGACTGGCATTATACAGACAGAGAGACCCTTCCTCTCCTCGGAGTTGTGGAAATTCCGTGGAAGCAGGGGAGGAAAGGTTGTGGGGGGAGAGCAGGAAGACACGTTCCCGTCCCTCTGAATCAACGGAGCAGGGTGCAGATGGGCTCACAGAGCCTGAAGTGGCAAGCATGGGGTCTGCATGTGTTTGCACCAGGTCCTCTGAGTATTGTCTTGGCTGTTAGCTTGGTGTTTTTGTGGGACTTCTAAGAGTGAGAGCAGGTGTGTTTCCGACCTTTCGCCTTCTCTTGGGCCTCTTTTCCTCCTGTTGGGTTGCCTTGCCCAGCTTTGTCAAGGGCTTGTGCTTTGTCGTACTGTATTTGATTGTTATATCTTGGAGGCCTGCTGTTTTCTAATGGGAGATGGAGAGGGAGTGGATCTGGTGGAGAGGGGAGGGGGGGAGAGGCTAGGAGGAGTGGGAGGAGGTGAAATTATGGTCTGGATGTACTACACGAGAGAAGAATCTATTTTCAATTAGAAAGAACTGTATAGGTGCTCAAAATTTCTGCTTTCAACTACATCTCTGACAAGGGTTGGCCCTATAATAAATGCATGCGGTCAGCCATCAATACATAGAAAGAGAATCTAGTACAGTGGAAGCCATGATTTGACATCCTAGTACGAGAAGAGGAGACACAGTTGATCTTGTCTTGAGGACTGATCTTGAGGAGACAGGGATTAATCTTCCCTGTTTGAGACAGCTGTAGCACTGACCCAGGGTGGGCCATCTGGGGGAGTTTTTGTCTTACATCCCAACCCCATCTGACTACTGCTGCTATCACATGACAGACACAACAACCAGCCTCATCCTCGGTCTTCAGATCAGCTACGGTCAGAGAAGCTGAGTCGGAGGAGCTGTCAATGGAGCCAGAGAACTGATTAGGAACCCCAGATAGTCTATTAATAAAGTTTTATAGAAAACAACAGCTGGGGTACCATCCCAGTGCTGATCCTGCTTACAAAGTAGCTCCCGAGATCGCTGCTGCTCCAGGAACAGGAGACTTTGAAACAATGTGAGGCTGAGTTGGTGCCAACTTGGTCCACGGTCTTTGACAAAATGAGCAACACCAATTAGGACCATCCAGAACCAAGGCTGAACGAGAGGATACCATCCAAGGGGTAGCCAATTGTCTTCCAAAAGTCATCTAAAAGTCCCTTTGCAGTGAGCAAGGGAGTGAGAAGCAATTTAGCCCAGTTCACAGGAAGATGCTACAACCTCTGCTTCCTGCTCTTCTCTGCGAGACCAGATGCTGGCTGCTGACCCTTCTTATTCTTAGCTGCCATTAATGTGGGGGTGTTTTATGCAAATATTTCTCATTCTTGAGATTGTATAAGCCCCCTCTTTGACTCCAGACTGGCTCTTTGCAAAACTTTCAGAAAGTATATTAGGGAAGTGGGAAGATTCTACCATGTGATGGGACAGACACACCTATAAATAACAGACAAAGAGCTGAGGAGCTGGGGAGCAGTAGCCTGCTGCTCGGGCACTAGTAAGCTCACTGCCAAGTCACAGTTATCATTGACTGAGTGTGAGGAGCACAGGGAATACATTACAATGATACAATTCTGTAACTATCAACAAAAACAAGTGTGGGTGAATGAACTAGTTTCTTTCTTTCTTTCTTTCTTTCTTTCTTTCTTTCTTTCTTTCTTTCTTTCTTTCTTTCTTTTTTGTGATTAAACCTCTTGACAAAAAGCCAGTTAGGAAAGGAAAGGGTTTCTTTGGCTTACAGTTTCAGGTTTCCATCCATTATTGCAGCAAAGTCCAGACAAGAATTTGAGGAGCTAGAACATGACCTCCACAGACAGAAACAAAAGAGAATATGCGCATCCTGGCATGCCTGCTGCTTTCTTCACTCTTCTCCAGTTCAGGACCCACTCCACGAAACTGTGCCTCCCACACTCACACTGGATATTCCTGCCTCGATTAAGAATCAATCCTATCCTTCAAAGACAGTCCCCGCGAATTAACTTAAAAATCTCATCACCGAGACTTCTCCCAGGTGATTCCAAGTTGTCAAACTGAGTTAAAACTGCACAATCCAGCCAGTCCTTGTCAATTCATATGCAAACACACCACTCTAAGTCATAATCCATCCATTGTCTCAAAAGTCTTATGTTAATATCATGATATAAAATAAGACCAACTCCAGAAGGCTCCTGAAGTCTTCAAAAACCCCAACATTTCAAATGTCCAAAGTCTTTTTCAGTGTGGACTCTTACAAAATAGAAAACAGTTACATACCTAAACATACTTATTCCAAAAGGAAAATACAGAAGAAAAAAAGTCAAACTAAAGAGAAACCAAAAGCTAGCAGTGTAAGACCAAATTCTCAAGCTCAGTGTCCGGTATGTGGGATTTACGGTATGGTCCCCAGACAGGTAGACAGTCCACCTCATCCATCCACAGCACACAGAGCTTTCATCTGGGCTGGTTGGTTCTAGCCCACACCTACAGCTCTCCTTCACAGATGTCCCACAGTCCTGGCATCTCCAACATTCTGGGGTCTTAGGTGCAACTGTGGCTTCTTAGGGTATCTTTAGAGTAACTCTGACCCTTCTACAAACTGTCAAGTCTTGGGTGTTCTCCATGACCACTTCATACCTTCAAAACCAGGCCCATGTGGATAATTGTTACATTGCTGAGTTCTCCTCTTATGTAGCCTGGACCACTCAGGGCACAACTTAGAAGTCCTTTCTTATTGTCCACTGGAGCACAAGTGGTTCCACTTTGGTGATACTGATCTCTGTGGCAAGTGCAGGTCTTCTTCAGCCCGAGCAGAACCATCACACACAGATTCTTAGGCAAAAAGTGACAGCAATAGTTTCTAATTCAGTTCCCACTACAGTTCTTGTTCCCTTCTGAAATCTCACAAGACAGGCTTCCACTGTCTGCAAACCTTCCAAAACACAACTAAAATGTCCATTATGTTCTGAGCATTCAGCAGATTCCCCAGTCCCAAGAGCAGACTTATGTTTGATATGGAGTAAGAGGAACACTCCTCCACTGCTGGTGGGAGTGCAAACTTGTACAGCCACTTTGGAAATCAGTACAGTGACTTCTCAGAACATTTGGAATCAATCTAACTTAAGGCCCAGCAATACCACTTTTGTATATATACCCAAAGGATGCTCAGTCATATTCATAGCAGCATTATTCATAATATCCAGAACCTGGAAATAGCTGAGATGCCCCTCAATTAAAGAATGGATAAAAAAATGGTACATTTACACAATGAAGTATTACTCAGCAAACAAACAAACAAACAAACAAAAAACAGTGACATCATGAAATTTGTAGGCAAATGGATAGAATTAGAAAAAAAAAATAACCCAGACTCAGAAAGACAAACATGGTATGTACTCACTCCTTAGTGGATACCAGATGTAAAGCGAGAATGACTGGACTGTGATCCACAGCTCCAGAGAAGCTAGGTAACAAGGAGGACCCTAAGAGAGATGCATGGATAGCCCTGGGAAGAAGAATTAGATGAGATCTCCTGGGTAAACTGGAAGTGGGGATGGGGGAACAGGGAGTGGGAGGTGGGAGATGAGAACATGAAGGAATGGGATGGTGGAGTTGGGGCAGGGACTGAACGGGAGAGCAATAAAAGAGATAGTTTGACAGAGGGAGCCATTATGGAATTAAGGAGAAACCTAGTGCTAGGGAAATCCCCAAATATCTACAAGGATGACCCCAGCTAAGACCCCAAGCAATAGTGGAGAGGGTGCCTGAACTAGCCTTCTCCTGTAATCATATTGGTGACTACCCTAATTGTCATCACAGAGCCTTCATCCAGTAACTGATGGAACCAGATGCAGAGATCCACAGGCAAGCACCAGGCCAAGCTCCGGAATCCAGTCGAAGAGAGGGAAGAGGGATAATAAGAGCAAGGGAGGTCAAGAGCATGACGGGGAAACCCACAGAGACAGCTGAACCAAGCTCGTGGGAACTCACACACTAGACGGACAGCTATGGAGCCTGCATGGGACCAAACTAGGTCCTCTACGTGTGGGAGACAGTTGTGTAGCTTGGTCAATTGAGAGGCCCCTGGCAGTGGGACCAGGGTTTATCCCTGGTGCACGAGATACCTTTATGGAGCCCATTCCCTATGGTGGGATGCTGTGCTCAGCCTTAATGCAGGTGGGAAGCTTGGTCTTGCCTCAACTTAATGTGCCAGGCTTTGTCAACTCCCCACAGGAGACCTTACCCTTTGGGAGGAGTGGATGGGGAGTGGGGTGGGGAGACAAGGGAGGGGTGGAAGAGAGAACTGTGGTTGGAATGTAAAATGAATAATAATAATAAAAAGAATCACACCACCCACATTGGGTCTTCCTTCATTGGCAGTAATTAAGAAATGTCACACAGCCAGGCTGTGGTGGCGCATGCCTTTAATCCCAGCACTCGGGAGGCAGAGGCAGGCGGATCTTTGTGAGTTCGAGACCAGCCTGGTCTACAAGAGCTAGTTCCAGGACAGGCTCCAGAACCACAGAGAAACCCTGTCTCAAAAAACCAAAAAAAAATGGGAGAAGGGGGAGGGAAATGAGAGGCTGGGAGGAGGTGGAAACTTGTTTTTTTTTTTTCCTTTTCTCAATAAAAAAAAAAGAATTAAAAAAAAAGAAAAGAAATGTCACACAGATATGGCCATAGGCCAAACTGACAGAGACAGCTCCTCCACTGAGATTTCTTTTTCTCAATTAATGTCTAGGTTTGCATTAAGCTGACAAAACTAACACACACAGAGTATGTAAGCATGTGCAAGGATGTATGAAGAACGTGTAAAGGTATGACCGTGTGATTGTGTACACAGACAACCATGTTTACATCTTTAAGCATGTCTGTGTGAGACTGTGTTTAACACTGTGTTCACTTAAGTATGCAGGTGTGTGAGCATATAAAATTGCATGCAACATGAGAATAATCCTGAGTGTACAATACAGTGTAAGTATATGTGAGGATTCTGGAGTAGAAGTGTCCATTTCTAAGTGTAAAAGAATGTGCAAAGACGTGTGTCTTAGCTAAGGTCTCCATCCCTGTGATATAATCCATGACCAAAATCCACTTGGGGAGGAAAGGGTTTACTTTAACTTGTAGGTTATGCTCCATCATCTGGGGAAGTCAGGGGATGGACTCAAGGCAGGAGCACAGAGGCAGGAACTGATTCATAGGCCATGGAGAAGAGCTGCTTACTGGCTGTTTCCCATGGCTTGCTCAGCCTGCTCTATTATTCCATCCAGGACCAACTGTCCAGGTTTGGTACCGCCCATAGTCAGCTGGGCATTTCGATATAAATCATCAAAAAAAAAAAGAAAGAAAGAAAGAAAGAAAGAAAGAAAGAAAGAAAGAAAGAAAAGAAAGAAAAGAAAAAAAGAAAGAAAGAAAAAATGGAACACGGGTTTGCCCACTGGTCAGTCCGAAGAGAACATTTTTTTCAACTGATGTTCTCTCTTCTCAAATGAGTCTATCGTGTGTCATACTGACAAAACACTAGCCAATACAATGTACATGTGTGTGTTGAGATTACGTGTGTGTGATATGTGCGAGCTGATAATGTGTGTGAGGGAGTGTGTGTGTGCATTAGTACAAGAGCCCTCAATCCCCTCCCTCAGCCTTTACGATCCAGCTGGGTTCTGTGTGTCTACTTGACACAAGTTAGGATCATCAGAGGAAGGGGTCTCCATGGAGAGAATGAATGCCTGCATGAGATCCAGCTATATTTTCTCATTTAGTGATCAATGTGGGAGGGTCCAGCCCTGGGTGGGTGGTGCCACCCTGAACTGATGGTCCTGGGTACTACTATACGTCTAAGGAGGGTTCACTGGGCAGTAGTGGCAAACACCTTTAATCCCAGCATTTGGGAGGCAGATGCAGGGGGATCTTTATGAGTTTGAGGCCAGCCTGGTCTACAGAGCGAGTTCCAGGACAGAGGCTCCAAAAGCTACAGAGAAACCCTGTCTCAAAAGAAAAAGGACTGAGCAAACCATGAGAAGTACCCCTCCATGGCTGCAACAGCTCCTGCCTCTGGGACCTAACCTGTTTGCATTTCTGTCCTGATTTCCTTCAGTGATGAATAGTGATGTTGAAGTGTAACCCAAATTAACCCTTTCCTCCCCAACTTGCTTCATGGTCATGGTGTTTCCCTGCAATAACAGAAACCTTAACTAAGGCACTAGCGCTCTGGCATTGCCTGGAGTTGAAGCCATGCATGATCAGGGCAGAACTGTAAGCAAAGGGCCAGGTGGAGCAACTAAGTGAGGGTCCAATGACCAAACCTTGCCCTCACTTCTATGAAGGATTAGAGCCGTCTACAGGCTGAGGAGATACACTCTTACAAACAGTCACAGCTGATCTCATAGAGATAACAGCTCTTATGCTAGGATAGGGCTGCACAGCATCGGGATTCACCTCCTGTTATTAGTAATGGGGGCTTTGAGCAATAGGAGCTGGATCCAGGAGCCGCCACCACCTCCACCCATGCAAGCCCATCAGCCCCATGAGAAATGAAGAGACAGGACCTACAGGTACATCATGGCCATAGCTCTGCACAAATCCTGAGGAAATGTTATGGAATTCTGCAAGTAAGCATCTGGATGTTCCGCCCTGGGAAGCAGGTGCTGGACCAGATGCACATGCATCCTGTAATGTCTGTTCCTGGAGTCAAACTCATTCCCCATGGCCAGCACTGGCTCTTCACAGTCACCAGCAGCTTCCTGTCACCATGATCCTCATTTGTGACAGATGCCACATTCAACATGGAAAGCCATGTCTGCAGCCTGGAGGGCCAGGACTGCAAATCCACCCCAGGGTTTAGTCCTGAGGTCTGGACCCTGGTGACTGGCCAGAGGTTCACAAAGTGTAGGTGGTGAGAAGCAATGAGGACCAGCAGATCTAGGATATCTGTGTCCAGTGCAGGGAAGAAAGAAGACAGGCTGAGTACTGAATAGATGCTCTAAACTCTCAGCAATGGACAAAGTTTTCTAAGAACGGAGACTATTCATCCCATATATCTATTTTTACTGAATATAATTTCATACCCTATAATCCGATCCTGGTTTCTCCTCCTTCATCTCTTCCCTGATCCTCTCTACTTCCCCACCTACTCAACCCAACACTTTTCTCTCCCTCTAGCAAACAAACAGGCACACTGAAAAAAAAAAAGCCAAAATAAAACACAGAGAAAAAAAAAAACAAAGATAAAGCACAAGATACACACACAGAAACACAGACACAAAAACCCATGAAAACACATAAATGAAAACCATAGTATATAAGCAAAAGACATTTAAAAATGTCCAAAGCATTATGAGACAAATCATCTCCCAGATGCCACTGCACAAATCTAAAATGCCCCTCCTGGTCCCCTTCTCAGGTCCACCCTGCACGGACGGCAGTGACATTTGTCTCACGGTGGCGGGTCAAACATTTACCATTCTCATCACACAGGTCAAAGTGACTTACTGACTTCATCTCTGATCTTTGTGTGGGTTCACCTAGCTTCAAAACCCGCAACCACTATCAGCCACACAGTATGGGAGGGAAAGGCGTATCTAGCTGCGCTGTCATCAAGACACGCCTCTGGCGCATCTGAAAAAAACGCCTCCCAACCAGGGAAAGGAGCATGCGCACAGCCCAACGCCTCAGAGTAGGGAGAGCAGCGGTTGGCCACAAAGGCGCGTGCGCAGTGATGCGTCAGTGCCCTCTTACGTCTAAATTTTCTTATTTCAGTGGGAAGGAATGCGTGTGCTGCTTAAAAGCAAAAACTGTTTAGGGACCCTTGGCAGAAGAGATAATTACATGCAATCATGAATACCCGTGGTCTAACAGGCATTTACCAAGATCCAGTATTTGCCAGGCACGGTTCTGGGTGCTGCTTTCCACCGTACCATCCCCATGCCTAAGACACTGCCCTGTGTACACAAGGCACTCAGTACAAGTCAAACAATCAACTAGGAAAAGATTCCTCCCGACCCTACCCCCGCCCCGCCCTCCTGGCTGGAGCTGCCTGGCTGGGACCGGCGGGGACCCTGCATGGAAACGGGTGGCCAGCAGGAGGCGCTGTGGAATCTCCTGGCGGCCTGGGCCCAACGCTCACCTTTTTTTCAGGCTGCGCTGATGGCGGCAGCGGGTGGTGGTGCCGGACTGGGCACAGCCACGGGGCTGGAGGCGGCGACGCTGCAAAAGTTGTCGCTTCGGCGGAAGAAGGCGCTGGAAGCCGAGGAAATGGAGCTGTACGAACTTGCACAGGCTGCTGGTACCGTCATCGACCCGGATGTTTTCAAGTGAGAAGGCAAGGGTCAGGGCTTCGAGCTCACACTCCCTGCAGATGAGCCTGCCTCAGAACCCCTCCGGCCCCGATCCGCTACTCTGAAAACTCCGGGTCTCTGTACGCCTTTCCATGGCGGTGGCCCAGCTGGCTCCACACATGGAACGAATGCACTGAGGGGCTCAGGTTTCGCTAAGCACCACATTTGTTTCCCCAGGATCCTGGTGGACTTGCTGAATCTGAACGTGGCTCCCCTGGCCGTCTTCCAGATACTGAAGTCCATGTGTGCTGGACAACGGCTGGCGAGCGATCCCCAGGACTCGGTAGCCATATCTCTGTCCACATCAGAGACCCGAGGTTAGAAGTGGGCCGGGTACTTCCGGTGGAGGGTGGCAGGGTTGGGGGGAGGGGTGAAGAACCACAGGCTGGTTTGGCTCGGAATGGCTCAGCCTGCCTGTGTTTCTTCTACCACGGTCTGCAGACCAATTCAACTTCCAGGGACCTTAGTTGGCTCCACCTTTAGGATCACACTGATGGATCAAGGGTTGCTCCAACCAGGCTAGGGTCCTTCTGGCTGACTCCTTCCCACCTCTTCATCATGTCTCCATTCCACAGGTACTGGAATAAACATGGCTTTGGTCTCCATCTACCTGACACAGAGTACAGGGCAGAGAATTCCTTATCTATCCTTCCCACACCCAGGTCTAGCTCTTCAACGCTGGTCAGGCCTGCTCACCTCCTATCTGGGGATTATTTGGGTTGCAGGACTGGAGCCATCTGACTGCCTTGGGACACAGAGCAGAAGTCTGACAGAAAGATGCACCCATTGCTCAGGTGTGAAGGGCTTCCCTGCTCTTGTGGTCCTGCCTGGGTTGGTGAATAAGAGATAGTGGTAGCCAGAGTGTAACAGAGGGATCTCAGGTCCTTGCACCTACACATCCTGTCTGATGCATCTGTTCTCTTTGGTTGTGGGAACACTCTGAAATACACTTTGTCTTCCCAGGCAAGTGGATGGAGATCCAAGGCTGTACCCCTGCCTGAAAGCACAGGAAGAACCTGGAAGGCACCCAAATGGGGTCACGTGCTGACCTGGCCCAGTGGGACTGTCAGGCCTGGGACCCACACATGCTCACTGACCCGCCCTTTTTCTGTTCAACCTGTGTCTCTCTGGCCCTCCTTTCTTTGGCAGGAGCAGAAGCCAGGCCATTCTTTTCTTCAGGCCTGCAGCCTTTCCGGCTCAGCTCTAAGGCCCAGCTGATGCGTACCTGCCTCCCTACCCCCATGCCTCACTCTGGTTTTCTTGCTGCCTGCTTTCTCCTTTCACAGGCATTTTTTACTGTGTCATGTCTGCGTTTGATGCTGATGTGCCCTCTCCTACTGGGAATTGCATAGAGAGATCTCTGGCTTGTGTGTGTCTTAGCGTCCATACACACAGATCTTTCAGCCACCCTTTCAGTAACCAAAAATGGGATGGAGAAAGTAGCAGCAGTGGTGAAGTGACCCACTGGAGGGGGGTGATGACTTGTAACGACAGAGCTGGTAGCCACTGAGATTTGCCATAGCTTTCCTGTAGGGACTAGATTGGTATTGCTCCAGGCCATGAGTTCAACAGCTATTCAGCCTCTAGCATCCGTCCAAAAGATGCTGCAAGCACAGCAGGACCTCTGGATAGCTGAACCCTGCTGTCTAAGTTTTAGCATTTTGTGTATAACGTGTCATGGGGAATTTCTTTTCTGATCCTAGGTATTTGGTATTCTGTCTGCTTCTTGCTCCTCAATGGGCACTTCCTAACGTAGTTAGAGGCCGCTTGTTTTTCTCCGGCTGCCCAGACCTGAAATAACCACACAGACTCTTAATTATTATAATACTGCATGGCCTATTAGCTTATATATATTTCTAGCTAGCTCTTACATCTTAAATAAACCCATTTCTATTTATCTGTGTATCGCCACGTGGTTGCGGCTTACCAGTAAGGTTCCATTTGGCTTCCAAGGGCTACATCCTAATTTAGATTGGGGACATTTTCATTCGTGGTTTTGTTAAGAATGTTTTCTGTGAGTGGGGTGCATGCTTTCAATCCCAACACTCGGGAGGCAGAGGCAGGCCTATGAGTTTGAGGCTAGCCTGGTTTACAAAGGGAATTCCAGGACAGCCAGGGCTGTTATAGAAAAACCCTATCTCAAAAAAAAAAAAAAAAAAAACCCAAACTGAAAAAATATATTTTTTTTTCTGTGACTTTGAACTGAATCTCTTCTCCTTTATACCTATTATTTGTAGGTTTGGTCTTTTCATAGTGTCCTGGATTTTTTTTTTTTTTAATGTTTTGAGCCTGACTGTGTTTTGATTTAACATTTTCTTTGAGCTATCCACTATCTTCTGCTTTGACTTCAAGACCTGAAATTCTCTTTGCCACGTTTTTTAATCTGTTGGTGAGGCTTACCTTTAAGGTTTTTGCTTGACATTCCAGTTTTATCTCAGTTTGGGTTTTCTTTAGCTATTCTGTTTCTTTGTTAAATTCTGCTTTCATGTTATGGATTGTTTTTATTATTTCATCAGCTGTGTTTTCATTTTTTTTTTATGTTTTGATTTTTGAGGCAGGGTTTACTGTGTAGCCCTGGCTATCCTGGAACTCAGTTTGTAGATCAGCCTGTCCTCGAACTCACAGAGATCCGCCTGCCTCTGCCTCCCAAGTGCTGGGATTAAAGGCGTGAGCCACCACTGCCCTGCTTTTTGTGGTCTTTATTAAGGCCTTTATTCATATCCTCCTTCGGATCCTTTATTATTCATAATTGCTATATTTGAATTCTTGTCTTGTGCTGAGTTGTTTTTCCCTGGGCCTAATACAATTGGGTTGCCAGTTTCTGGAAGAAGCATATTGTCTTGGTTGTTCATGCTTGTGTTTTTGTAGGACATAGGCATCTGGATTTACAGTGTTTGAGGTGTTTCTCGGTATATGTATCTGGTCTTGCCTTTATTGGGCGAGTGTTCCATTCTTTGGTTGCTATTGCCCAATCTAGGTCCTAGCCAGTTGTGGCCTTTGTGGGATCTTGAGTCACAGCCAAGTGTGATGACTGTGGATCCCTGGTAGAGAATGGTTCTGGGCCCCAGCCAAATTTGTTGGTTAAGGGGGCCCTGGTAGGAAGCTGTTTTGCAGGTCAGTGGGGAGTCACAAAGAAATGGAGATGGACTGGAAGGGAAGGTTTAGAGGGCGGTGGGGAGGGATGAGGGAGACCCTCTGTTCCCCAAGAGGTAGAGTCGGTACGGGGTGGGTCAGGCTGGAAGGAGGAGCTCCTGAGGGCAGGCCGCAGCAGGACTAAGAGTAAGGCAGGGATGGAGGACAGGAAGGAAATTGAAGTCTCAGCCTAGTGTGGCAGAGAGAGGTTCTTCAGGGCCGGGGAATCACAGAGCACTAGAGGAGTTAGGAGAAAAGGTCCTCAGAGCTGCTGGGGAGAACGGAGGGGACTCTGGTCAATCTGGTCAACATGGTGGAAGTGGGCCCGGAGTAGCTGCTTTGAGAAAAGATTGACCTTGAACTTGTAATCTCTTCCCTCTGTCTTTGGTCTGGTAAGATTACGGTCTTGTGCCACCAGGCCTGGCTTATGCATTGCTGGGAACCAAACCGAGGGTTTTGTATATGCCAGGATACAAATAGTGAACTTGACCACCAGCTCCCTCTCCCCCGCCCTTTTAAAACATTTCTATAATGAGATGGTCTCACTAAATTACCCAGATCAGCCTTGAATTCGCTACGTCACTGTCAGGCTTTGACCTTGTGATTCTTCCCACAGTCCCCCTATTCCAGACATAGCTAAGGTTACAACCTCTGCTACCAGGCCTGGCCACAGACTAGCCATGAAGTCCTAGGTCCAAGCTCGCCTTCTACTTCACCCTCCTGAAGAAATAAGATTATAGGCATGCATCACTGTACTTAGCTTTTTATAAATCACATTTTAAGTCTGAAATCTTTTGAATCTATAGATGCAAAAGCCATATCCATAGAGGATATAGAGGGCTGATTAGACTGGATAATTTGAACTAATTAAAATAATATTAATTTATTTCTTTTCTCCTCCTCCTCCTCTGTCTATCTTATTCCTTTTCCTTCTCCTTTGCCTCCTCTTTTCCTTTTTCTTTCTCTTATTTTCCCCCTTGAACCTCTTGTTATTTGTGTCTCTAAAACCAAAGAAGAATTGGTGTTTCAGAGCTGAACCCAATGCTAGAGTTGCCTCAAAAGAAGCAACAGGGAAGTTTCTGTAAGAGACTACTCCAAACCAGGCTGCAGTGAGGCCAGCTGGGATTCAAAAGAAGCAGCACAAAGGGGAGGTTGGGTGACCCAAGGCTTAGGGGACTTTACGTACGGAATAGCTGTAACACGCCTTGAGTCAGGGAAGAAAGACACGCTAGCTATGTCTGCAGAGAGGGGCTCAGAGTATGGAGCTGACAGGAGGGTTGAGGAAATTTGGGTGATCACAGAACTTGACCATAGGTAGGGCTAGTTTCTGTGGATTTTGCCATAATATTTCCCCTAAACAAGTCGGTCAGCATTGAGGAGTAGTCTCAGTCCTAGATTATTTCCAAGCCTGTGGAAGGTGGAAAATGCGGGTCGTGCCTCCAGGTCACTGACTCCCTCCTGCATGCTCCCAGCTTTCAGCCAAGCAAGGGTAAAGCAAAGAGAAGAATGAAGGACCCTGGACCCTTGGCGAGTAGGGGACATGTGTTAGTCTGCAGTGCAGAGGCTGGGATGCGCCATCGCCATCCGCGTGGGAGGAAATGTGACCTCTGGGCAAGCCTGCTTCCCAGCCTGTCTTACTTAGCCCTAATGTCCTCCCTAGGTTTTCAGTTACTATCAGTACCTAGAGCCCAGAAGCTACCATTTTAAATGAAAGCCCTGGTCCAAGGGCCTGCTCACCTTTCTGGCTATGATTTTGTTTGTTCGTTTTTTTAATAAATAAGTTAAACGAAAGCAAGCATGAGCAAACTATAAGTCAAAAAACACGTGAATCGGCGAGCTTCCCCTGAGGGTGATTTCAGTGGTCAGAGGTTCAGCCTCTAAGGAATTCTAGAACGATCCGTAGCTAAGCCCGAGGCTTGAGTGTTGCAAGCTGCACCAGGGACGTGGGAAATCACAGCGTCTCTGAAGCTGTCGGGAACTTGGCTTCAGACCTCTTCCTGCCCGTGGGGCCTGATTGAATCAGGTGTGAATGTGCATGGCACCGAGTCCCTCCTGCCATCTGTTTAGGGGCCATCACAGCTCTCTAGGGCACGCTTGATTCGCCTTTCCTAAATGGCCTCCTAATGGTCACTAGGAGTAATAGCGAGTGGGACTATTCCCCTCTCCACCCCTAGATTCCTGGCCCCGGGAATCCTGGCTGTGGGAGCAAGCATACCATTTATTGGATGCCGAGTCAAAGCATGTGCTGCCTCTGGCCAACCAGCCCTCCAGGCCACTGCTGCCTCGTAGGTGCTGTAACTGCAGCTGTTTGGGAGGGGTGGGGACCTTGGTAAGACCAGGGATTCATGATTTCGGGCCCACTGTGAGACTTCTTCTGCTGGGAAGTGAGTTAATCAGAATCAGTGTCATGTCTGAACCCGGATCCAGTAGATCCCAGAAAGTCTGATTGTTTCCTTTCCCGCAGTGTAGAGTCAGCCTTCTAAAAGGCCTCGGGTCCCTCTGGGGAAAGATGGGAGAAAGGTTAACCGTAAGACTCTCTGGTGTTTTAGCAAAGTCCTTCCTCATAGGGGCCTGGCCTTCCCTTCCTTCCAAGAGTTCTAGAAGGTCTGCAACTTGTCTGGTTTGGAAATTGGCTTAGGGCCTGGGGTCTGTGTAGCTACATCCATTTGTTTATTTCCCTGCTTCTACAAATCAAACAGGATGCAGTAGGCCTCACTCCTGGAAACACTGTTACTGATTAGCCAGTACCGAAGGTGCATAGGAGCTGGCTAGCTATAAAATTAGCTGCCTGTGCTGCCTGCTAGAGGTCAGGCCATTATGGATGTCGCTGTGTCTGTCCTGCCCATGATCCCCACACTCACCTGACTCTGTGGGATCTGGGCTGTCTCCTGCTCCCCCTGCAGCAGGACCCAGTTAAAACCATCACACGCATTCAGTGAGCATCTCTAAGGTCTGGCTTGAGGGACAGAGCAAGAACAGAGCTCTCTAAATGTGCTGGTGCCCTCTCATGGTTTTGTGGTCTAGCATCACTGGAGGGCATGTCTTCTGGGCCTCCCCATTGTGGAGAGTTTGGCTTTACACATGTACCCTCTCTAACACCGTGATTTCTCTGAGCCTAAAAATCCCTTTGTTAACACTCAGCCAAGGGATAGTGGGCTCCTTTACAGTGGACCATCTTTTGACAAATGCCAGCCAGCCAACCAAACCACGGGAGCTTCTGTGTTAAACCTGAATTCTCCACTCAGTGGTCCTATGTCAGTAAACTCAGCCGGATCAAGTTTTCTGTTCCTTCCACGGCTAGCCCCATCCTTAAGCCCATGCCTGCACAGTTCTCAGACTTTCTGCTAAAATGAGTCATAGTAAGCTCTTTAGTTGTATAACACTACCTCTTCACTGATTTCACTCTCTATGGCCCCTCTAGGAGCCTGCTTAGCTTTAAATCTGGTTCTCAGTACCAAGGCAACTGTTGGTGGGCCCTGAGTCCATCAGTATTATGCTTCCTGGCACCGCCTTAGAGAAAGTCTTCATTGCTGCTTCCTTTTAATACCCTTAGACAAAGTGGCAAAGAAAGTACTGCAGGTTGTGTTAGGGACACATCCTCCTCTAAGGGTTGAGAGAGAAACCATTCAAATTCTGGTGGTTCAAAGTCCTCAGCCTCTGTAGCACTCTCCCACACCTGCATCCTAAGTTCCAGGTTCCCATTCCTTACCAATCAGTGCCCTTTAACTGCCAGCGCCCTCTGAGGCTGGGACTTGGATTTCCTTTGTAACTCAGCCAGTCTTAGGGCCTCAATCTGATTTTCTACAACTTGAGCTCTGTGGCTGCTGAAGAGAAGATTCTCTTCCAGGGCTCACTTTGAAACCTTTAGACTTTGTCAGTTCATCCAAAGATGCTAGAGGCAACCAGCCAGCATCACTATTTTCCTGATTTTTTTTCCCTACAAACTGCCAACAGTTTTACATATAAAGACACTGCCACCTAGTGTGCAGTTACACTTGTTCCCTATGATAGATGAATCGGGGTAATCAGATGCATTTATGTGTAAGTTGCTTAAATAGTACACACCGTGGATTTGTAGCGTTCTCCATGCCACTGGAAGAGACATCAGAACCGTAGCTGTTGGTGAGTTGGAAAACCTGTCCCAGATACTTACAAAGTTCATCCTTCAAATTTTACTTCTCTAGATCCAGTCCTGGTGCCAGTCTTTATTAGTCAGGGTTCCTTAAAGGAACAAAATTGATTGAATGAAAATATATATTAAAATACTATATTCTATTATATCTGAAAGGGATTTATGAGAGTGACTTACAGGCTGAAATCTGTGATACAGTCCAACAGAAAGTCCATGGATCAAGAAATTGTTCAGCTTACAAGATTGGCTGGCGTAGCATTTCCAGTCTGGTGCCAGAGTCCCTAAGGTTTCCTACAGAGCTCCTGGTCTTCAGTCTATGTTGGGATCCCAAAGAAGTAGATTCTAACACTATCAGAGGAATGCTTCAGCAACGGAATAGATGAACCAGGGAAAAGGAGAGCAAGCAGGCGAAAGACAAGAGCTTCCTCCTTCCCTGCCCTTTCGTGCGGGCTGCCACCAGAAGGCGTGGCCCAGATTTAGCCCTGGTCTTCCCACATCAGCTAATCCAGTTAAGAAAATCCCTTACCGATGTCTTGGCATCTTGGGTTTTAGGTGCTTCCAGGTGTAGCGATTCCAGGTGACAACCAAGATTAGCAGTCTCGTATGTGCAGCTGGAACAGGTTGCTACAGCAGATGGATGAGCACATCCCCCAGGAAACCAACTGGTGAGTGTTGCAGCTGGAGTCTGTCCATCCTAATTCTTGTGTTCAATCTCTTTCTAGGAAGAAACAGAGGTGGCCCCACTCTTGGTGGTGTACCCCTAGTGGCAGAACGTGGAAGCCGTGATGGACCCATCCAGAGAATGCCACGCCAGCCCAGTGCTACTAGGCTGCCTAAAGTGGCAGGACCTGGGAAAAGTAACTCCCGGAGCAGCACATAGACCGGAACAGAGTCTGTACATGGGACCATAGTCGAGGCAGATGCCGTCCTCTCTGTACTTTCTTTAGAAGCTGAGTGTCTCTCTCTGCCACTTTTGAATTCTAATAAAGGACACAGATTTAGGGTGAATTCTGTGTGCAGTTCTGGTTTTTGCCACAGTCAAACTATAATCAGGAGACATAACAGTGGTTTTTACCGTTTTGGATCTTTATTTGGGGTCTAAGAAAATATGTATATGGATGTTCTTTTTAATAACAAGCCAACATGCTTTCAAGAATTTAAAATGTTCCCTATAAGACCAACCCATCACAGTGCTGGTAGCAGTGAGCCCAAGCCAGGAATGGAAAATGGATGGGCTGTCACCAACTAGATCAGTAACACGACTTTACCCCTGAATCCTCCCCTTTTGTATTTAACCCAGTTGTAGGGATTTTGGGGACACTCCCCACACAGATCTGTTTTAGATCCTCCATTTTTTTCTTTTGACACAAGTGCTCCCTATATAACCCATGCTGGCCTCGCACTCAGTGTCCTCTGGCCTCTGCCTCCTGAGTTCTGGGACCAAAGTCCACGTCCATACACTCCATACACCACCATGCCCGACTGGACTCTATTGCTAAGCTTTTTTGCTGCCGTTAGAATGCCGCATCATTGTAGAAATGATCAAACACGTGCTCCAGGAGGCCCATGCCTCTGTCATGATTGTGATGTTGCCGAGCACGCACAGAGCTTCCTGCACCTTGGCCTGGTCTCACCATGACCAGGGGAAGGGCTAGTAGTTACTACTCACCTTCCCGAGAAGGGAGGAAAGCACCCCACAAGCTTGAATCAAGTGCAGAAATAGTGGCTACTTTCCCTTAAACAGAAGACACACCATAGACACCCTCCCATGACCCCGTTCTGCCCACACTCTGGAGAAAGCATTATGTCCATCACTAGCCCCACAGCCCTCCTGTGACTGCCATGGTACAAGAGACGATCTGCTCTCTGTTGAGGGTAGGCACTGTGGTTAGAGAACCAGGAAATCAGAGGGGTCAGCTGCAGCACAGAGGGTCAAATGGAGCTGGGATTAGCAGATGTATTCTCAAAGGGTAAGGTACTAAAATTCTAAGCTTGGCAACTACTTTGTCACAACTAACTCTGTCAAGGTCCTGAGGAAGCACACACAACCTCTTCATGATTGGTTGTGGTTGTGTTTAGCCTAAACCTCATCTATGTGACATTAGGCAGCTAGCTGAATGTCCAGGGGAAGATAATCCCAGAGAAAAATTGCTAGGTAAGAATATATTGCAAAACCAGCCAGGCATAAAACCTGTAATTCTGGCATGTGGGAAACTGAGGTAGGAGTAGCCACAATTTCATTGGTTAATTAATAAAGAAACTGCTTGGCCTGATAAGTCAGAACATAGGTGGGTGGAGTAGACAGAACAGAATGCTGGGAGGAAGGGAAGTGCGGCAGACGCCATGCTGCTCCTCTCCGGGTCAGACATGATGAAACTCCGACCCAAGATGGACTAGGCTAGAATCTTCCTGGTAAGTCACCATCTTGTGGTGCTACACACATTAATAGAAATGGGCCAAGCAGTGTTTAAATAAATACAGTTTTCATGTAATTATTTTGGGGCATAAGCTAGCCAGGCAGCCAGGAGCCGGGTGGTAGGAACACAGCCCACAGCTCCTTCAACACAGAATGATCAGGAATTCAAGGTCATCTCCGATTACAAAGAGTTCAAGACCAGCCTGATGGACATGGAACCCTATCCTTAAAAACCTAAAGTGTGGGAAGATGGCCATGGCTGCTAACTAAGGCCTGCAATCCCAGCACTTAGCTCAACAATTCTCAACCTTCCTAATTCTGTGACCGCAGCTCTTTATGCTGTGCTGACCCCCAGCCATAGAATACGTTATTGCTGCTTCATAGCTGTAATCTTGCTACTGTTACAAATTGTAATGTAAATATCTTACAAATGACAGCTGTGCAAGGGTTGCCCACCACTTGAGAACCTCCGACTTAGGTTGATACAAGAGGATCGTGAGTCCTTAGCGGCAGTTGTATCACAGCGCCAACATCCTATCTCAGAAAAAGAACTCATTCCAGTGAAATTGCCAGAAACAATGACTATTGAACTACAAAAGGCAGAATAAAAAGCATAGCACAGGGCCCACACTTGTAATACACAAAGAATGAACAGGACTTGGTAATCCACTACCGGAAAAAGGTGGGAAGTGACAGAAACCTTAGTTATTAAATTCTCCCAACCAAAAAAGCCCAGGGCCAGATGGCTTTAGAATAGAATTCTACTAGACTTTCAAAAGAGCTAATACCAATACTCAAATTATTCCACAAAATAGAAGCAGACAGCATGTTGTCCATTCATTGTCCAAGGCCACACTTTCCCAGATAGCCAAGCCACATAAAGACACAGCTGATGGGAGAATTCCCGCTGAGCGATACCTGGTCTGGTTCAGCTAGCACCGAGCCGTAAATCCACCTTTTGGTTAGCAGTTACCTTTGCTTGTCTTGTTGCCCTCTATGTGAATCTTGCCTGAGAGTTTTCCGAAGGGACAAAGCCCAATGTAAATTCTCGATTAAGAAATAACACGAGGCCTGAGAAAGGACAGAGGATTCCGGACATCTTGGGGACTGGAGGAAAGTTCGCTCCCAGGGTAAGAGGACACCAGGATCGGCAGGGTCACGGGAAACTTCCCATCTCAGGAGCAACAGTGTGTGCAGTTATTAAAATGCCTGTTACAGGAGATGGAGGGAAAGCAAAGGACAAAGAGCTGAGAGAGCTGTCAGGGTTCACTAACCAGCACTGCATTGGTTTCAGGCAACACCTCATGTCCAGTTAAAACTGACAGGATGGAAGCAGGGGTTGAGAGCTGTGAGGAGAGCCCACACCACTGAACATTTGGTCTTTAAGTAATTCAATTTCAAATGTTCTGGAGCCATTGCAGACGGGAGGAAGAGTCACGTAAGGCTCCATCTGATGTAGAACAAGAAAGTAAAAAGAAAGACATTCAGTCAGCAGAGGAGAATGTTCTTTCACAGGTCGATAAGAGCACTGTTTTGGAGGATGGTGAAGGCGAGGAAAGCCAAGATGCCGGAGACGACTCTCCTCCATCTTCATTTGATGAAACAGATTTAGACATCAGAAAGGCCAAAAGGCTTACTGCACGTTTAGAAATGCAAGCGCTCCTGAGACAAGGAATAAAACAGGAAAGAGAAAACTTCCCAGTAAAGAAAAGGGGAAGAAAGGAGATAAAAAAAAAATCTTCCCAGCAGAAGAGAGGGAAACATTCAGTTATGGACCTACAGCGCCACCTGTTGATGGATTTGATGAATGGTTGCCTCGGGTCATAAGGACACCTCAGATGTTCCCAATTACTACGCAGCAAATGCCTGCAAATTATCAACGTCCTCAAGGTTATGTGCAGATTAATTGGAGACCTATGGTCATGACAGATCTGAAAAGATTAAAGGGAGAAGTAGTGGCATATGGGATGCATTCTCCCTGTGTAAGACAGGTTTTAAATCACTGGGCTACTTAGTGTTATTCCACAAGACTGGCAGGGTCCCATGGCAGCTATACTAGAAGCTAGTTCTCAATTATAATGGCTTACTTGGTGGAGAAAGGAGGTAGCAGCCATAGAACAGCATCAGCAGACCAGAGGCTATGGAACAGCATCAGCAGACCAGAGGCTATGGAACAGCATCAGCAGACCAGAGGCTATGGAACAGCATCATCAGACCAGAGGCTATGGAACAGCATCATCAGACCAGAGGCTATGGAACAGCATCATCAGACCAGAGGCCACAGAACAACATCTTCAGGCCAGAGGGTGAATATAGTAAAGGGCCAATTATTAGGAGTCTATATTAGGGACAGAATGATAATATACAAAGATAAATACAGTTTGATAATACCACTACAGTGCAGGGTCATCTAGTAGCATTAAGGTCCTGGGATAAGGTTGAGGAGCCAGGGAAAAGATCCATCTCTTTCACAAAAATCACACAAAGTGCAGGAGAAATCTACTCTAATTCTTTGCAAAGATTAACTTCAGCAGTATATAGAGTAGTAGCTGATTCAGATACTAGAAACGTTTTAATTGAATCTTTGACTTTTGAGAATGCTAACACGGAATGTCAAAGGCCATGAGGCCCTTGAAGGCTCTGGGAGACCCTTTAGAGAAATGGATTACAGCTACTGCTGATATCGGATCCACAGACTATGATGCTAATATAGTTAGACAAGCTATAGCGAAAGGCCTTAAATCTCAGAGTGCAAGATGCTTTCACTGTGGGAAATTGGGACATTTAAGAAAAGATTGTTATTGTTCTGTTACAAAAAGGGATACCTCTTTGGAGAACAATCAGAACAGAAAGCTTCAACCCTCAGGAATTTGTTGGAAATGTGGGGAAATGTGGACTAATGAATGTAGATCAAAGAAAGATATGCATGGTAATCCTTTACCTTCAAGAAACTGGATGACAGGCCCAGTTGTGGGCCCAGGAACAAACAACACAAGCTACCAGTTTCCTGTCATCAACAGAGCCATAGGGGAAACCTAGGCTCAGCACTGGAGATTAACGCATGCTACTTCAGGGAGCCTTGCTTTAGAATTGGCAATGGACAGGCATCTAACTTTGTCTCCACAAATTCCTTGTTATAAGATAGCCACTGGGGGTGTATGGTCCCCTTACCCAAGGGATAATTTTTGGAGGAAGCTGTCTAATAACTCAAGGATTTATTGTATATCCAGGAATTACAGATGAAGACTACCATGGAAAATCAAAATTATGGCATGTGTAAAAAAGACTATGCAAATGGAATCTGGTGATAGAATCTTTCAATTGTTATTACGCCTGTATTTAAAAGGCAAAGCAGCTCCAGTAAATATGACGAGAAGTTTTGGAAGCACTGAAAAAAAGGTATTTTGGCAAACAGTCATCAATGACAAAAGGCCTAAATTAAAAGATAAATATAAACTAAATGAGACTGAGATTGAAGGATTATTGGATTCTGGTGCTGATGTTTTTAAAATTCTATAAGAATCCTGGGATCCCAACTGGTCTTTACAAGACATCTCCACTCAATTTGTTGGCATTGTCCCTTTGGAAACTTCATCAGGATGTGTGGGGATATGGAAATCAGCTTGCTGTAGATGTAAACTGAAGAAGTGGGCGGTTGTGGCACCTGCATCCCAGCACTCTGGAGGCAGAGGCAGGTGCGTCTCTGTGATTTCCAGGCCAGCCTGGTCTACAGAGCAAGTTCCAGGACAGGCTCCAAAGCTACACAGAGAAACCCTGTCTCAAAAAACCTTTAAAAAAAGTGTAAATTGGAGAACAGTAAAGAAGCCCAACTGGCTGAGTTCGAAGTTCAGTTCATAGAGACAAATCCACCCTGTAGCTGGAAAGCCTAAAATCACTCTTGAGGCACCTCTGTACTTCTTCATTGAACCCGAGTGAACAAGCACCCACACCTGAAATACAACACCAACAAAGAAAGAGAATTACAGACCAATTTCCCTTCTGAACATAGATGCAAAAATACTCAATAAAATCATTTCAAACAGAATCCAAGAACACAGCAAAAAGTTCATCCACCATGATCATGTAGGCTCCATCCCAGAGATGAAGGGATGGCCGGAGAAAAATAAATTTGTATTGAATGTGTGCAGACTTTATTGGCAAATATATCCTAGATAATACAATATAATAAGTATGTTCATTATATTAGGTATTATGAGTCATAGAGAGATGAATTAAAACATAGGGGAAGATGTGCATAGGATAAGCAAATATTAACCCAATTTGCATAAGATATTTAAGCATCTGTTGATTTTGGTTTTCATCAGAGTGGTTTCTTCTATAGGACCTGACGGCATTGGGAGTGGAGAGATCTGTTGGCATGGCACATGATTGAAACAATTTAAAAAGGAATATTAAAAATATCTTTCTTTTTCTGTTGTTTAGTGTGTGTGTGTGTGTGTGTGTGTGTGTGTGTGTGTGTATAAGAGTGTTATTGTTTGTATGCCCTTTAACCAAGTAGGGTTACTATTGCTGTAATAAAACACCATAACCAAAAGCAACTTGGAGAGGAAAAGGTTTGTTTCACTCACAGGTCTATATAACATTTCATCATCAAAAGCAGTGAGAGCAGGAACCTGGAGGCAGCCGCTCATACAGAGGCCATGGAGGGATCCTGCTTACTGGCTTGCTCCCGATAGCTCACTCAGCCTCCTTTCTTATAGATGGGAGCCCACAACGGGCTGCCCCATCTCCCCATCAATCACTAATTAAGAAAATATCCTACAAGCTTGCCTGAAGCCTGATCTTAAGAAGGCATTTGCTTAATTGAGGTTCCTTCCTCTCAGATGTCTTTAGCTTGTGTCAGTTGACATAAACCTAGCTAGCCATAGACAGAAGGACCTCCTACACCAACCAAGGACAGATTTTGGTGGTCAGTCCTCTCCTTCTACCACAAGTCATGGGGATTGGACATAGGTCAGGCTTGTGTGAAGTACCGTGACACATAAGCTAGGTTACATCTTGCAAGCCTGGGTTCTAGTCTTTCAGATAGTGTACTGGAAATTGTTCTGAGATGTCTGGTGGAGTTGCAGGGTGTTCCTTCCAGGGTGTTCCCGTCACTGTCCCCAAGTCACATGCTTTTGCACTCAAGAACAGGACCTGAGTGCCTACCAGAGAAGATGACATGATTCCCTGGGAGGAGGACCTTTCTTTTCCTTTGGTAATCCGAGTTTTTCCATCCATTAAGTTTAAGGGGTGGAGGCTCATGTCTGGAGTCATCTAAGAACAATATGGATGTTGGGTCATCTACTTTGTTCCTCCAAGAATGTTGAAGTTGGTGAGGTGTGACTCTTCCTGGCTTCCGGTGATCCATGGTGATCTATGGTGGGCCATGCAAGCGGTGGGAGAAGCTAAGCAATTGCAGTGGTTCTCAGCCTTCCCGACACTGTGACCCTTTAATGCAGTTCCTCATGTGGTGAGGCCCAACCATAAAATCATCTTGTTTCTATTCATACTGTAATTTTGCTATGCTTTGGATCATACTGCAAATATCTGATATGCAGGATATCTGGTATGTGACCCCAAAGGTGTCACGCCCCACAGGTTGATAATGGCTGCATTAGAGGCTCGCCTATTCCTATAGTATTGAAACCATCCTGTCTTTGTAACATGGAGCAAGAGTTTCCTGGGTTACTTGTCAAAAAAATTATCTTAATCAGTTATATTGTATTGTCTTTGATACCCAAGATGTGAGCTCAAGACCAGTCTGGTCTATAGAGTGAGTTCCAGGACAGGATCTAAAGTTACAGAGTAACTCTGTCTAAAAAACAAACAAACAAACAAACAAACACAAAACAAAAAAAAAGAAAGAAAGAAAAGAGAAAAAAAAGGATGAACCAGTAGTGATAAAAGATCAACTGATGGAGGAAGGTCATTGGCTAATAAAGAAACTGCCTTGGCCCATTGGATAGGCCAGCCTTTAGGTGGGTGGAGTAAACAGAACAGAATGCTGGGAGGAAGAGGAAGTGAGCTCAGACTCAATAGCTCTCCTCTCTGGGGGCAGATGCGATGAAGCAAGCCTCCAGGTCAGACATGCTGAATCTTTCCGGGTAAGACTGGTGCTACACAGATTATTAAAGAAGGGTTGATCAGGATATGAGAATTAGCCAGTAAGAAACTAGAGCTAATGGGCCAGGCAGTGTTTAAATGAATACAGTTTGTGTGTTGTTATTTCGGGGCATAAGCTAGCCAGGCGGCTGGGAGCAGGGCAGCAGGAATGCAACCCACAGCTCCTTCTACAATCAACCTGTGCCACTGTGGTGTGTGCCATACCCAGAGGTGAAAAGTGTGGAGGTGTGATCATCTTTGATTCTCAGGACAGCATTGCTTACAGAGGGAGAAGCAAAGGAGACAATGCAGAAGGGGGGGGGGGGGGAGAGAGAGAGAGAGAGAGAGAGAGAGAGAGAGAGAGAGAGAGAGAGAAGTTTTTCACTTCTGGAAATTTGCAAATACTACTCTTTGGTCCCTCAAGCCTTTTCTTTTTGGTGGTTCTGAGACAGTATCTTGCTGTGTATACCAAGCTGGCTTTGGATCTATGATTCCCTGCCTCTGACTCCCAAGTTCTGTGATACAGGCCTGTGTTACCACACCTAGCTCAGGGAACTTTGAAAATAGAACTTAATATAAAAGCACCACCTTCCACTGATGCCTGTCAGACCCCCTATAAAATCTATATTAAGCAAGTAACTCAAACAATCTGCCTGACACATGGAGATTACATGACTGCCCCTTATTGGTAGTATTAGGAAGGAAACCTAAATTTTCTTTTGGATCCCAAAATTGTAAGCAAGAATACAGTGAGACAGAACTAGGACACCCCACAGGGAGAAAGAACAGTTTGTTGCAGATCGAACTGCTAAAGCTGTCTCTAGGGCAGGCAGAGAGAAAGAGAAAAGCAAACTGAAGGAGAAGCAAGGAGTGTTTCTATGACAGTCAGCAGAGTGGGTCTTCCGGAAGACCCAGAATGCTCAGTTTAACCAGGAACTAGATGTCCTCTGGGGAGCACTGGGAGAGGTTCCTATTAAACGGAAGCCTGTCTTACACGATTACTGAGGAAGGCTGAATGTTTGCTTCTGTTTACCTAATGATAATCCTGTTTCCTGGTCAGCATCCTTCTGTTTAGGGACACTGCCATCAGCATTGTCGTGTGTGTGTGTGTGTGTGTGTGTGTGTGTGTGTGTGTACACGCGTGCTGGTTTTGACCCAAAGAAAAGGCCCATTCCTTTTATGATAGAATATGCTGCCTTGAACACTGACTGGCCTTTCTTCTTTTCTCAGGTTCATACTCTCATTCCGGAGTAACATTACTTAATTAATACAAAATCCTAGTTTTGTATCTGCTGCTGTGATAAAGCACTGACCAAAAGCAGGGCGGGGAAGAAAGGGTTAATTTGGCTTACTCATCCTCATCCCTTTCATTCTTCAAGAAGGGGTGCCAGGGACCTCAGCTGGGAACAGAAGCCCAGGCCAAGGAGTGCTGCTTCCTGGCTTGTTCCCGCACTGGCTCAGATTGCTTTTTTTTTTAATACACTGCAGCACCACCTACCGCCCAGGGGTGGAACTGCCCACGGCTGGCTGGGCCTTCACAGATTCACCATAAACGCCCCACAGACTTGCCTAGAGGTTAGCCTGATGGAAACGTTTTCTCAACTGAAACTACCTCTTTCCCGATGACTCTGACTTCTATTGGATTGACAAAAACCTACAGGAGTGCCAGAGTCTTTTTTGTTTTGTTTTTGCAACACTGTCCTGCGATGCAGGTGTTGAATTTAGTTAGCATCCTCCTTCATCAGCCTCCCAAGTGCTGGGTTCATAGTTGTGTCTAGCAAGAGTTCTTAAAATTTTTTTTGTCATCACACTATTTTATTTAGAGACTTGAATTTGGGAAGATGCTATGCTTCCACATGCTTATCCCACCCCGGAACAGGATCCGATGTCTTCAGCAGGACCGGTATCCTTAGCCTCCGAGTTGATGAAAAGTTCCTTTTGTTGACTCCCAGTGTTTTCCTCTCCATTGGGTGCCCAAGTTCAAGCCGTTTCCCATGCTTTATTTTGACGCTTTTTCCTGCAAGAGAAAAGAATAAAGAACATGACTCAAACTGAGCCTCTACCTCTCTGACAACAGAGGTAGGTACTCCCAAAGCCAAGACATTGAAGCACCGGGCAGGATATGGGAGAGCATGTGAATGCTGGATGGGCTGGATGGGCTGCAGGCAGGCAGACGGGCAAACCCACTGTCTATACGGAAGGCACGTGGGATGACAGACCCGATTACTTCAGTACACACTGTGTAAATCAGGTGTCACTACAGTTGGGTTTTGTTTTTGTAAAAAAAAAAAAAGCCCAGATAATATTTATTCTTTTAGGCTTTATGGGTTATGTATGGTCTCTGTGAGATATTCTTCCACACTCAGTTCTTAGGTAACTTAAAAACCATTTAGTTTAAGCTGCATCTAACTTGGCCAGTAGGTGAAATATTGCTGACCCCTGCTTTTAGTGCTCACTTGGTGAATGTGAGACTCCTTCTTAATTGGGAGTTTCGATAAGATCTGATCCAATGCCTGCTAGCCAATGTATTGGTCACAGTTCTCTAGAGGATCATAACTGTGAGAGTGAATCTCTCTCTCCCGTTCCCTCTACACACACACACACACACACACACACACACACACACACACGTATGCATGTATGTATGTACGTGCATAAAATATATTTTATCTGTAATTTCATGTAATTCATTATATATCTATTATTTTATTTACTAATTTATTAATTCATTCGAGTGGCTTTAGACTGTGGTCCAGCTAGTTTAGCAAGGGCTGTCTCCCAGTAGAAATTCCAAGAATACAGTATCTGTTCGGTCACTGGCTTACCTGGAGGCCTGGTCTGGGCCGGTAGGCGGGTGGCCAGGGTGAGCCTGGGTGCAGTCAGCGCGTCGCCGGGACTGTGCGGCCACACCTACCCCGCTCCGCGTTCTCAGCAGCCCAGCCATGGGGCGTCAGGTCCAGCGGCTTCGCCAGGCGTTCCGGTCCGGCCGATCGCGGCCGCTATCATGAAACATGATGTCTCAGCTGGTCACAGTATGCTTCAAAATTCCAAAGAATTGGGTTCCAATACCAGTGAAGAGATGCCTCAGCAGCAGGCAGATAAGCAAACAGGCAGAAGACAGAAGCTTCTCCCATGTTCTTTATATAGGTTGCCATGAGAAGGTGTGACCCGGATTTAGGACGGGTCTTCCAATCCTAAGTGATCTGGGTTTAAGGCAGATCTTCCTACCTCAAATGATCTTGATTTAAGGTGGGTCATCCATTCAAGAAAAGCCCCTCATGGGTATGCCCAGGTGCTTGGGTTTGTAGTCAATTCGAGATGTAGTTGACAGCCAAGAATAACCACCGGCCGGGCGGTGGTGGCGCACGCCTTTAATCCCAGCACTCGGGAAGCAGAGGCAGGCGGATCTCTGTGAGTTCGAGGCCAGCCTGGTCTACAAGAGCTAGTTCCAGGACAGGCCCCAAAGCTACAGAGAAACCCTGTCTCGAAAAATCAAAAAAAAAATAAAAATAAAAAAAGAATAACCACCAAGAGTTCCTTAAGTTGATTCAGTGGAAAGAAGCGGCATGGGACCAGAGGCTCTTAATACAACAGGCTGGTTTTTCAGCATGGTGTGTGATAGAAGCGCTCTCTGTGTGCCCTAACAGGTAATTAAAGACAAATGATTGATTTCTCTGTATGTTTGTTGTTGATGCATAGAAAAGCTATCGATTTGTGCAAGTGGCTTCTGTATCTCGCCACACTGCTGCATTTATTGTTTCTAGAAGTTTTCTGGTATGAATTTGGGGCATCTAATGCATCTGTAAGAAGTGTTAGCTTGACTTCTTTCCCGACAGGTATCCCTTTAATTATCTGCTTTTACCTTATTGACTCCTACTAGTGCTTCATGCACAATATTTGAAAGAACTGGGGATAGGGTCATCCTTGTCTCACTCCTGACTTTAGTGAAGTTGCTTCTAGTTTTTCTCAGGTTAGGTTAATGTTGGCTGAGGGTCTCGTATATATAGCTTATCATTCCATTGAAGTAAAATAGAATAAAGCAGAAAAGACCAATTGTTAGATACTGATCTATTGATATACGTAAGCACTGCTTGTATTGCCTCTTTGCCAAGTGTGACTTTATTGCTGCCTGGAACAGAATGACCGAGAGTAATAGCTAAAATAATGGGTCATTGTCCTTAACAACCTGATGGTGGCCACATAGACTTCTCTAAAACCTTTCTTAGTAATAGCTAAAATAATGGGTCATTGTCCTTAACAACCTGATGGTGGCCACATAGACTTCTCTAAAACCTTTCTTAGTAATAGCTAAAATAATGGGTCATTGTCCTTAACAACCTGATGGTGGCCACATAGACTTCTCTAAAACCTTTCTTAGTAATAGCTAAAATAATGGGTCATTGTCCTTAACAACCTGATGGTGGCCACATAGACTTCTCTAAAACCTTTCTTTCTTCCCTGCCTCCCCTGTGGTTTAGAGGATAAAATGAGAATGCAAACTGGACCTGGACTCAAGGACTTTAATGATATCCTGGCTTCAGTCCAAGCCTGACATCTCCTTTGCTCCCTCACTGGTGTCAGAGTGCTTATTCCAGAAACACTCCCTCAAGGTGTGTTCCCTCCAATCTCACTTTCTCTAGGAATTTAGTCTTGAAGGCATGTTGCCTTTTGTCAAAGGCTTTTGCTGCATCTATTGAGATAATCATGTGATTTTTTTGTCCATTTGACCATTTCTGTGGTTTATTATATTTATTGACTTGTGTATGTTGAACCTTCCCTGCTCCTATTCACAGCAGCCTCAAAGAAAATGGAATTATCTATGAATAACCCTAACCAAGGAAGACAAAGACCTCTACAACCAACACTTTAAACTTCTGAAGAAAGAGAGAAAGGCACTAGAAAATGAAAAATGCTCTTGTATTGGTAGAATTAATCCCATCTCCATTTCTCAATGTTCACAGAAATAGAAAGAAAGAAACTAACCTAAATCTCATATGGAACAACAAAAGATCCCAGAATAACCAAAGCAATCCTGAGCAAAAAGAACAATGTTGGTGGGATTGCCATTCAAGTCTTATGTGTATTACAGAGCCACAGTAATGAAAATAGCACAAAAACAGACACGAAGACCAATGCGACAAGATTACAGAAACGTATGTTGTGTAAAACAAAGCATCTTCAACTGTGGTGTTGGGGAAGCTGGATGCCCACATGCAGAAAACTGGAATGGACCTCATCTACCACGTCACACACACACACACACACACACACACACACACACACACACACACCCAAAAGGATCGAAGACCTAAGCCTATAAACAGAAACACTGAAACTTCTAGAAGAAAACACAGGCAGAATCCTACATGATATAGACATAGGAAATGACTGTCTGAAAATAGGACTCCATTTATATATCAATGAAGGCCAACAATTGGTAAATGCTGTTTACCAAGTGTTTACTCAGAAAAGTAAAAAGTGTCTGCAGAGCTAAAGAAACAACCAAATAAGGGGGAAGAACAGATAATGGGAATGAGTCTTTGCCAGCTGTATACATCTGACCAAGGATGTATACGTATATATGTAAAGAACTATAACAAACAAAAAATAACAATTAAAAAACCCACAAAAAAGAGTAAATAAAAGACGGCCTATGACAAATAAAACTGGGACTTGAACAGAGAGCTATCAAAAGAAGGGGAACAAAGACTAACAAATATCCTCAAAAAATGATCGTTGTCCTTACCAATTAGGTAAATGCAAATCAAAAGTTCTGAGATTTCATCTTAGGTCAGTCAGAATGGCAAAAATTAACAAAACAACTGCTAACAGTGCTGGAGGGAATACAGGGGAAATGGAACCCTCGCTCCATGCATTTCAAACTGGTGCAGCCACTGTGAAGATCGGTTCTCAAAGAAATAAAAATATCCCATGACCCAGATATGCCACTTCCTATGCCCAAAGGACTTGCAATCCTATTCAGCAGACACTTGTTCAGCCATGTTTATTGTTGCTCTATTCACAGGGCAGGAAATGGAAATAACCTAAATGTCCTTCAGTTGGCAGATGGAAAATAAAAAAGTGGTATTTGCACACAAGTGGATTCCTTTCAGCTGTAAATCAAAATGAAGCCACAAATTTTGCAGGTAAGTGATTGGCACCAGAAAAGATCATATTGAGTGAACTAACCCAGAAGAGAAAGATAATGGCACATGTTCTCTCTTTTGGAGACTCCTCATTCCAAATCTTCAGATGTGAGTACATACCCTGGAATAAATACAGAAGAAACAAAATACAAAGGGGCCATTTCCACAGTGGTGGGTGGTGGAAGCAGCAGAGAGGGAAATAGCAGGGTACGTCTGATCTAGTGGGAGAAATGGGAAAAACAAGCTGTGCTGACCAATTTTATATCAACTTGACACAGGCTGAAGTCATCCGAGAGAAGGTACCCTCAACTGAAAAAGAATGCTTCCATAAGAAGCATTGTAGGCAAGCCTGTAGGGCATTTTTAAATTAGTTATTGCTTGGGGAGGGCCCAACCCATTGTGGGTGGTGCCACCTCCTGGTCTGTTGGTCCTGGGTTTTATAAGAAGCATGCTGAGAAAGCAATGAGGAGCAAACCGGTAAGCAGCATCTCTCCATGCCCTCTGCAATCAGCTCCTGTTTCTAGATCCCCTTCATTGCTTGAGTTTCTGTCCTGACTTCCTTTTATGAGGAACTGTGCTGTGTAACCATAAGCTGAATAAACCTTTCCTCCCCAAGTTGCTTTGGTCATGATATTTCACTATAGCAACAGTCACCCTAACTAAGACACAGGGGAAGTTCAATTAGGGAGGATGAAGAAGATAAACACGAAGATGGCAGAGGTTAAAAATATCAGCACGGAAGTCTGGAAAAATCATAACAAATTTACTATTAACTATTTACCTTAGAAAATCTATAATACATGCAATTCTATGTATAAACATTTATACATTTTTGAAATAAAATTCTCTCTTCTGGTGGACAAGAGCCAAAGGCCACCTATTGATAGCTTGGGAGGCCTGCTCCCCAAAACTGTCTTCCAGAGTTCAGGTCAGAAGCCCCAGCAGAGGAAAGGGAAACTTAGAATCGCTCTTACTCTGAGGGAAAGGCTCACCTACATGCTGTTCCAGTAATGTCTTTTTATTGTTCTGCCTCTGTTCTAATTCTCCTGTCCTAATTCTAATTCCTCCTAGTTTCTCCTCTTCTAGCCTAAAAACTTTCCTTTTCAGGAGGCTTGGAGCAACTAAGAAAACTACAAGAGTTACCTCTCATTGCTCAAAAGTACATTCTTAGGGTAAGTGAATAAGGAGCTGAGTGATTTACCATGGCAACACAAGGATTTCAAGGTTTCAGGAGTAAGACTGTGACCAGACTGGGAGGGGGACACAGTTTCCAGTGACAAACTTTGAGACATAGGTCTATTGTCAGCAGACTGGCAAGCGAAGAATTGGCATGCTTCTCTTAGGGTGCTTTGTGTAGCAACCTGGTTGGACACCTGCAACTCTGACCTATGCATAGCTGTAAAGTTTTAAACTCACGATCTATTTACAAAAAGCCTTTAGTCTAGTTTGAACTTGCTCTGAGGTGAAAGTGAGCTAATTGTGTGCAATTAATCTGTGCAAAGGAACAAGGCAGGCTTTTCAGTGACTACAGTCCTCATGGGACAATAGAAGTTATGAAACGTATTCTAGTATATTTTCTATATATCAAAATTATACACACAAATGTTGAAAAGTCATCTTCCTGACTGTCCACAGATATATATGCCTATCAGATGGAATATTTTCATGAGATAAACACATAAGCAGTAGGAATACACCCAAAGCTATTCTTAGGGAAGAAATAAAGTGGCCCATGAGAGAAATTACAGGCAGTTGGTTTTCAGAGTCAGTGGTCCTGTAAGCCTTGGTAGACAGGATTATCTCCACCAGAGTCTGGTGGGTTGACACTTGAATCATCAGTTGCCATATGCTTTATACTTCTATGGCCCCTGCAGCCACCTAATAAAACCCCAGCACCAGGAATAGGAAACTAGTCAGGGTTGCTCAAGAGACTCAAACCATTATAAACTATTGCTATTGCCTTTGGTTTCCCCACAGAGGCAGACACTAAGTCTATGTTTCTGAGAACACCATGCACTTCAGATACAGGGCAGAGAGGCCTTTGAGCTGGAACTAACCAGGAAGCCTCTTACCTAAATACTGCCTTTCATACACAGTACCAGAAGGAACCACGAAACCTTCCAAAAGAGGGAAACAACCAATGGTTCTACCTAGCTATGATGCCTCTTAACCACAAGGACCAGCATAACACAGTAAGTCAAGGAATGCAATAGTGGCACATACACCTTAGCAGTAACCAACAGCTCTCTAATTGGACTTCAGGCCCACTCAACAAGAAGGAAGCCTGGTACAGGAAACCTAGCCAACTACCCAGGAATGGTGTAGTGAGGTATCTTGGAGGACAGCCTACAATTACTTTACTAAGCTGCATAATCCATAACCACACTCTAACTATCTTTCCTTAGATTTACAGGTAAGTATAGTCTGTAGTAAGAGCTGCGGGCCTCTTCCCACAGCCTGGCTCCTGGCCACCCGGCTAGCTCAGTCGGTAGGGCATGAGACTCTTAATCTCAGGGTCGTGGGTTCGAGCCCCACGTTGGGCACCAGATGAAGGCGTAAATCACAAACAATCCCACACCAGTTTGGAATTATGATTAATAGGGTGATATTTGTTTAAAGGGGAAAAAACTTACAGATCACCGTCCCAGACAACAGCCCTCTGCGCAATCAGAAAGGAGTCTAGTCGCCAGAAACAGAGCAGGAAGCAAAGAGAGAGAGAGAGTGGCCGCTTTTTAAAAGAGAGAGACCATGCCCCAATGGGCTGGTATCTCAGTGGCTATTGGCTGGAGGAGCGGAAGGACCTCCTGCAACAATAGTCTTCATCTCTCATCAAAAAAAAAAAAAAAAAAAAAAAAGAAATTTCTTTGCCTTAGATGCAGGAGACCCTTCTAGAAAAATGCAGTCAAGCAAATTATGGAGTTGTAGATTACAGTCTTCATGCACAATAAAAATGCTGCATCTAAGGATCAGGGAACATTGTAGAAGAGAGGGTGGAAAGATTGTTAAGAGACAGAGGAACAGGAAATTTGCTGTGAGACTGTGTCTTTTAATAAAGTCAGAAGCTAGATACATAAATTGTCAACAATGTGTTTGTATAAACATGAGCTGAACAAGGACAACAACAATAAGTTATGCAAACATGGATGGGGAAATCCCATGAGCCCTTGACCCTACACAAAGTACCACAGGCAATTAAAGAATGCCGATAGTGAGGAAATAGTTTTCCTCAGGGAAGAGCACAATAATTGCTTATCCAATCAGTACCAGATGTTCAGCTTTGAAAGCATACATACAGGTGATGTTAAGAGACTGAGCAGGATGTATTTATGTATTTAGAAATACATATATGTCTGGTTTAACTGGAGGAACTGGAGACTGGACAGCCCAGAGTCCTAGAGTAGAGCCAAACATGACTGACAAACAAACAAACAAATAAAACCAAACCAAACCAAATAAAACCTCCAAACAATGATATGGTTCCTGATGATATTCTGCTATACTCTTATATTGGTTCCTTATCCAGTCATTATCAGAGAGGCTTCCACCAAGAGCAGATGGGAGTGGGTACAGAGGCCTACAGTCAGGCAGACACTACACAGAGAGGAAGTCTAAATTTGAGAACTCTATCAGGTCCCTCCTCTTAGAGATTGGAGAATCCAGGGGGCAGGGGATGTAGGAGTCAGACGGGATGTAGGATACCAAGAGAATATGGCTCACTGAATCAACTAAGCAGGGCTCACAGTGGCTTACAAAGACTGAAGCGGTAAGTACAGGGCCTGCATAGGTCTGCACCAGGTTGTGGATGCTAGGAGTCCCACATAAATACCAAGTTAACAGTGGGAGCAGATGTATCTCTGACCCTTTGGCCTGTTCTTGGGGCTTTTTCCCTCCTATTGGGTTGTCTTGTCCAGGCTTGATATTGTATCTTGTTTTGTCCTGTTTGTCTGTCCTATCTTGGAAGCATGCTCTTTTCTGAAGAGAAAATGGTTGGGAATTGGATCTTGGGGAGGAAGGGAAATGAGGAGGGAGCTAGAAGGAGTGGAAGGAGGGACACTGGTTGAGCTGCATTGTATAAAAGAAGAATCTATTTACTTTTAATTAAAAATGTGTGTGTGTGTGTGTGTGTGTGTGTGTGTGTGTGTGTGTGTGTAAGAACAGTTAATGAAAAAAGAGGCTGTAATTTGAAGCTGGGTATCTGGGAACATTTAGAGGAAAGAGGCGAAAGTGGGAACTTTTTTAATTATACCACACTCTCAAAATAATAAAAGAAACAAAAATTTAAAACAACACCACTAACAAAAGCCAAATGTTTGATTATAGTGTAAACTCCAGGACAACTCTGAGGCCATTTCTGAGGCCTCTCAGCCTTAGTACTTTCTCCGTCCCCTGGGAACCTAACAACTACACATGCACGTACTGGAATGTTGGGGACTTTCCATCTCCCTGTGTCCTTGTGGATGTTCTCCAAACAGAGCTCCGTTCCTGGAATTGGGACAAGATAACCCCCAGATGTTTTGACTCAGTCCCTGGAAAGGGGGTCAAAGTAATCCTCAGATGTTCCCTCTTACCTCGCCTGATCTGGCAACTGCTCTCCAGCCTGGCTCAGATCAATTATTGTTAGTAGCCCTTTGAATAAGCCAATCCTAATAGTTGAAAAACAACCCCCAAGCTTCCCCTTTATTTCTATGGCTTTTTACTTTAAAAGTAGCTTGTGACAGTCATTTGGGGTCTTTTGGCTTCTTGAATGCTGAAGGACCCTGTCACGACAGAATTAAGTCCTCTTGCTTTTACATCAACTGCGGTGTGAGAGTGGTCTCTTGGGGCAACTCCTCCTTGGTAATTGGACTTCAGGGTCCAACAATAGGTTGATATAATTGAGATGTCATTCTATCAATATCAACTGTAACATACTTTCTGTCTTGCCTCAAAACAAAACAAAACAAAACAAAAACTTCATCACTATCACCAGATGTCTTAGTTTGGATATCTATTGCTGCTACTAAACATCATGACTAAAGAAATTTGGGGAGGAAAATGTTTATTTGACTTACACATTCAACACTGTTCATTATCAAAAGAAATCAGGAAAGAGCTCAAACAGAGCAGGATACTGGAGGCAGAAGCTGATGCAGAAGCCAAGGAAGAGTGGTGCTTACTGACTTGCTCATTATGGCTTCCTCAGCCTTCTTTCTTATAGAACCCAGGACTACCAACCCAGGGATGGCACCACCCAAAATGGGCTGGGCTCTAGACAGCGACTTCTGATTCTGCTCCTAAAGCCTTCAATGTTTCAGGTGTGACCATGGATTCAGGCTTTTAAGAAAAGGATGTGTCCTTTCCAATGCACCCTCTAACTATCCCAAAAGAGTCACAGTAGCCCACGAAGTTTAATATTACATATTTACATAATTTTTCTGGGAAGGATGATTTTAATGACAAGAGTCTTGGAGAAATGCTAATAAATCAGCGATGTCAGGAGTTAATGGGAACAGTCTAGAGATGGTGAAGTAGAATCAGAAGCCCTCGGTTCTCTCAATGCTAATAACTGTGCCAAACCCCAAGAACTTAAGGGAGAAGGACATGAACACAAGGGATAAATAGTGCCAGCTATTAAGAGTAAGTTTTCAAGTTATGATGCTTATAGAATAAAGGAAAAAAAACTGGCATATCCCCAGAGGAGTCGGAGTAGCACAGATTGTAGGATGGATTGATCCAGCTTCAGTGGTGAGTTGGTTGTGAGAATCTAGACCTCACCAGATGGAAATATTAATCACTAGAGACAAAAATGTCTCTCATTCTGCATGATGCTGTAACTGCAAATGCTGTCAGTTGGGCAAACGGTTCTACCTGTAGGTGTGCAGAGTTAGAAAACTCCCTTTGTGGCTTGCAGCACTGCTTATGCCTCTAGTTTTAGAGCTATAGATCAAGTAGGTAATGGTTATGGGTGGAAAAGTTGGGGGGTGGAAGGGAAAAGAAGCAAAGGAACAAACTGGTAATTGTAAGTATTTTTAGAAACTAAAGGAAACAAAACTTATTGTAAAACTGTCCGACCAAACCATTGAAATTGTATAAATAAAAATGGCCTAGGCTATTCAGGGCCACTTGTTTGAACAACAGTGCCAACTTCACACATTATCCCAGGCCATTGAACCTACCTGGAGCGAGGCTTCCAGCAACTGTACTTCCTCTTTACTGGGAATTTTTTTTAGTTGTGCAAAATCTTTTTAGTTTTATGAAGTTTCATTTGTCCATTATTGGCTTGAACAAATGGAGTCCATTTGGAAAGTCCTTTTCTACACAGATAGCATGGGGGTTCTGCCTATATTCTCTAGCAGTTTCAGGGTTTCAGTTCCAAGGCTTTGATCCATTTGGATTCAGTGGTGTGTGTGTGTGTGTGTGTGTGTGTGTGTGTGTGTGTGTTCAAGGTGATAGACAATGGGTCCATTTTATTTTTCCACATGTGGACATCCAATTTCTCATCACCATTTCTTGAAGACATTTTTTTTTCCTCCAGCTTATGCTTTTGGCATCCCTGTCAAATATTAATTGACTGAAGCTGTGCATGCTGATGTTTGGGTCTGATTTTTGCTTATTAGTCTACACATTCACTTTGTGCCAGTGCCATGTTGCTTATGTTGCTATGCTTCTATAATATATGTTAAGATCTGGCATGGTAATCTCTTCAACATTGTTTTGCTTAGGATTGTTTTGGTTATCTGTTTTATTTGTGTGTGTGATTTTGTATGAATGTTAGGATAGTATTTTATTTATTTTAATTATATATATATATATATATATATATATATATATATATATATATACACACACACACCTGTTTTATTTGTGTGTGTGATTTTGTATGAATGTTAGGATAGTATTTTATTTATTTTAATTATATATATATATATATATGTAATTTGTAAACCATAAGATGTGGATTTTGATTGGGGTTGATTTGAATCTGTAAGCACCTTTTGGTAATTTGATCATTTTCACAATATTAATTCTACTAATCCATGAGAGGGATGTCTTTCTATTTCCTAGTACCTTTCTCTCTTTCTACAGAGGTCTAAATTTTCATTGTGGAAGTACTGGACTTCTTTGGCTAGGTTTACTTCCAGATATTTTATTTCCTTTGAGGTTGTTGTGAATGGGAGTGTGTCTATGATCTCCTTCTTAATATTCTTGTTCAATAGAAAAGCTATTGATTTGTGGATGTGGGTTGTTTATTCTGCAAGGTTGCGGAATTGATTTATCACTTCTAGAAGTTTTCGAGAGGAATTTTTGGCATCTCCAATGTATAGTGTCATGTCATCTGAAAGCAGGGAGTTTGGCTTCTTTGTTTGTTATTTGTATACTTTAATTTCCTTCTTTTCTCTTAGTGCCTCAGCAAGTACTTTGAGCACAATGTTGAAAAGGATGCAGAGAGTAGATGTCCCTGTCTGCTCGTTGCAGTGGGATTGCTTCAAGCTTTTCTCTTTTCAGGATGATATTGTTTGTCATACATATCTTTTATTATGTTGGTGCATATCCCTGACAGACATCCATTTTCTAGGACCTTTATTGTGAAAGTATGTTTTACCCCCTCTCCCCCACGTCTATGGAGATGATCGTGTAATTTTTGTCCTGAAGTCTGTTTATATAGCCCATTACACTAATTGACTTTGTATGTTGAACCATCCATGCATTTTAGGGGTAAAGCCAATGGGTCATGGAGTATACTCTTATGACTTTTGTATTCTCACCAGATATGGCTGTACCACACCCATAAACAAAGAACTTCAGATAACAAATACCAGCTGAGAGAGGACAAATTAACCTCTCACATAGAAGAGACCCATATTGGTGATCTGATACACAATAGTAAGCTCTAAAGACACATACACACAAATAACAACAATACATTCAGCACTTGTATTTATATATTTGTGCACATAATATATATATGAAATTATAATGAAAATCAATGAAATATAGACTATAAAATTGAGAATGAGGTGTATGGCATGTGTTGAAGGGAGGGTCTTCGAACGAAGCTGGTGGAAGAAAAGGAAAAAGGAAAGAATATGTAATTCTAGTTTAGTTAAAATCTGACTCTGAACATAAACAAATTCAGAAAAATTGAAATAATTCTATGTATCTTTTCTGACCACAATGTAATAAACTTACATCAATAACAAAGGAATCCCTAGTAATCAAACAAACTCATAAATATTGAAGAACATGATGATGAATAAGTCATAGAAGAAATATAGAGAGAAATATAAAGATTCCTGGAACTAAAATAAAATGAAACCAGCACAAGAAAACCTCTGGGCTCATATAACACAATTAAATAAAGTCTCCGCCACAGCTAAGATTGAATATGTGTTGCTTGCATGAAAATGGGTAGAACTGGAGGTCACTGTGTTAAGTGAACTAAGACCCATAAAGACTTGTATCCTATGTTTTCTTTAAGATGAGGAAAATACATGAAAATGCAATGGGGTGTGCCGGGAAAGATGAAAAGAAGAGTGAGGGGTAGGAAAGAGTCACAGAAGTGAATACAATAAAAATACATTGTATTCATGTATGGAAATGTAAAAACAACTCATTTTGTACAATTAATATGCAATGATAAAAGGAAAAAATAGAAAACCTCTGGGGCACAAAAACAGCACTGAGAGGGAAGCATAACAGGTTGTTCCATTATTAAAAAATATTGACACAAATAAATAACTTAATGATGCAACTCAAGAATTTGGAAAAAGAATAACAAACCAAATCCAAATACAGTAGACTAGAAGAAAAAGCAAAAATAATATGGAAAAGTCAGGAAATACAAGTGAAGATAATACAAAGAGTCAACAAATCTAAAATCTGGCTCTCTTAAATGGTAAATTGAATCAGTAGAACTTTGACATACTGTGATTTCATTTAGTTCCATGAATGTAATGTTAGTCTTCATAGTTGTGTAAGATTTCTTTAAATATTTTCAGCAGTGACGATTTAAGGGTGATAAATTTCTTGTGTTTCTGAATATTGTGAATGTCTTGATTGATTTGAAGGATAATAGTTTCCATCCCATTAATTTCCATGCCACACTCCTCACTTGTTTTAGCTTTGTGACTATAATGAAAAAGGCTGAGTGTTTCCTCCTCCAGACTATTATAATATTGGAATTGTTTTGTAATGGGGACAATAAGGTCAAGGACTTTTGTGATCATAACTTGGTCAAAAAATTATGAGTCACTCCTTTGTTTTAGAAAAGAATAATAAAATTCATGGATATATTAACAGTTGTATACCCAAACAAAGTCAAGGCTTTGAAGGACTCATGAGACCTATTCATTCCAGGATACATTCATCAGAAGAGAGACAAAAGAAACATGAAGCAAACATTTGGCCAAAGTAATGTCATGGTCTTAGTAGGTTATATTTTGGAAGGTAGACAAGCACATAGAGATGGATAAATCAAGTCTGATTCACATGACACTTAATCAGGTGTCTTGGGAACAGAGACTCCACAAGAAAAACTTATTTCTAAGAAGAGCAAAGTCCCCTAGGAAAATGATGTAATCAGGATTGGAGATGGCAAGAGGGAATGGTGTATATAATATGCAGGTACAGAGAATTTTAAATATCTCCCCAACCTTTGCCTCCACATTTCAACCTTGCTGTGGACAGAGCATTTCTGTTTTCTTTAGCATATTCACCTAATTTGGAAATTAATACATGACCCCTGCCTGCCATAGTAAAATTATCTCCAGTTCTTATTTTCAGCCATCAGGGAGAAAATTACATTTCTAATCACTGTCTTTTCATTCAGAAGCCCTATCCAGGTGAGTCTGAGGTCTCATCAGTTGTGACAGAAATGAGACAGAGATCAAAAGCAAGGCCACGTAGAGTGACTTATCCAGGAGGCTGCAGTTGTCAACAGCCAGTTAAAACTTGTCTGATTAATCCACTGATGCAATCATCCGAAGAAGCAAGTTTTCTTCAAGCGAAACCTCCATTTATAGTCAATTTGCTGGATAGAGAAGCATCCTATGAACTGTGGAGGAACACAGTGAAATGAGGATGCTCCTTCTTTCTGAGATGAAACATCAGTTTGATTAGCTTATACTAAACTTATGCCATGAGTCTTCCCAAGTAGTTTTTACTTTTGGCTTTTTCTGTTTCATTAAATGGTTCTCTCTTCATACTAACGAGTTTTTTTTAATGTAACTTTATTTTTTCTTTTTTTTAAAATTTATTTATTTATTAAGGATTTCTGCCTCCTCCCCGCCACCACCTCCCATTTCCCTCCCCCTCCCCCGATCAAGTCCCTCTCCCTCATCAGCTTGAAGAGCAATCAGGGTTCCCTGACCTGTGGGAAGTCCAAGGACCGCCCACCTCCATCCATACTAACGAGTTTTTGCAGCATTGTACATAATTTTGTTCCTCAAATCTATATGTAGGTTTTTTTTTTAAAAGTGTTCTTTCAAAATGTATGGGTTGTTTTCACACAGTTTTTGTTTTGACCTTTTGTAGTATGTTAGCTAGAGGACTGGTATCATCTTACTCTAGACTGATAGCCATATATTTAAGTTTTATTTAAATATTTAAGTTTCTATAACAAGCATTCCCTATTGAAATCACATGACTACAGGCAACACTAAACAGCCTCAGCAGGTTGTATTTATACATCTATCTATATATGGATATCATTACCTCTCTCTCTCTCTCTCCTCTCTCTCTCTCTCTCTCTCTCTATATATATATATATATGTGTGTGTGTGTGTGTGTGTGTGTGTGTGTGTGTGTGTGTGTGTGTGTGAAATAATGACAAAGAAAAAAGCTATAATTCTGGGAGGAAGAGACAGAGAAGACATGGGAAGGATTAGAAGGAGGAAAAACAAGAAACAAAGTGATATTTTTATAATTTTTAAAAATTGAAAAGATAGGCTATATAGCTGAGTTTAAATAACTCATTAGCATGTGTTATATTTCTAAATGTACTGAGACTCAATTTCCAATTAATTAAAACAGCTACTGAGTATGTATTATGTATCACAATGTTAAAGAAACATTATAGTATTTATTTATTATTAGGTCACTTCCAATTAAGTTATGAATTTCTCTTGGAAACATTTGTTGATTTTCTGTTTAATTTGTTTAATCCAAATGTTTTAACATGAATTAGTTAAATCTGACATTATTTTTCTGCCACTATTTTTGTTACATAATATCTTTTTTAAAAACCCTTACACCAAATAATGTAAACGTGTTTGGCCAACTGTGAATATTGAAATGAGAATAAAACAGAATACTTCTCATTTGAATCTTTAATTAAAGACAAAGTAGACTGTAGTAAATGCGCATAGAGTTCAATGTCCTCAGGGAACATGCACATCCCGTACTTTGTTTAGTGTAAAAGGTAGAGCAGTGCTGGGAGGTACAGGACTTAATATAATATAGTAAATATAACAGCATTTGTTCATAGAATTTAAGATAGCAGCCACAATTACAGTGCTCCTGTGCTATTTATTCAAACAGATAAATTTTGAAAACCCAGAGTAAGACAGAAAATATACTCTATGGGATGATGGATGTCTAACTGCTTTGTTCACTTGCTAAATTATTGGTATTTGTCTTTCTATATCTGGTGCATGCCACAGAACTAGACACACTGATGTTTCCCTGTGAATCCTAGGACATTTTTATCACAAAATTGAGTAGATCAGAATTTTCAGAGGCCAACAAATAAGAACTGAGGGAGATGGAAACGTGAATAGTAAGACAGGAGGTCACATCGAGACATGAAGGAGATTGTGCCCTACTTAGAGCACCGCAATGACTGTAGCTAAGTGCCATAAACTTCACAGTATGTAGAGGAGAATATTTGGAGTGCTTGAAACACAGGAATTCGTGGTGGTAGACATAGAGATTATCTAGACTTGGTTATTGTGTCATTTATAGATGTATATAGCACTATAAATATATTGTATAATTCAACAGATTCAATTATTATGTGTAAGTTAAAATTTAAATTAACCTTGAAAATAGCAAGAAAAAAATCCTTAGACTTTACATGTGCTGTTCTCTTCCCTTTGCATTTTATGACCAAATGGAAGCTCAGTCTGTGTGGATGTGAGCACCAAAGTGATGAAACAGGTTTTCTTCTGAGTACTTCACTTTGATGGTTTATTGTTCTTGTGATGTCTCGAGGGATATTACTGGGTTTGAAGTGCAGTCAGAATCAAGAAAGCTTTTCTTCCTTTCTGTCTCTCAGGAACCACTTGAGCTAATTAGACAATATTATCCTTGGAGACATTTTTAAAAATAAAATCTGTATCTGTCTTTGCTCATGAAGCCAATGCATTATATTTAATTAATCACTGGGTAGAAAATGATCATGGTAAAATATACTCTCAAGGGTATAAGTGGAGTATGACCCATATTAAAGTGTATTTCCCAACTATAACATCATTCGGAAACATTTGTATTACAAGTCTTCTTGGGTACAGGCTTAGAGTAAGAGAGCAGTTGCAAGTGAATTATACCAGAGACTGCCCCAAAAAGATCCACACTCGGACACAAAACAGGAGCTACCTTATGAGTACTATAGTACAAACTATAGTTTTTCTGTTTAACATTGCATAGTGTTATAGATAATAATGTAATTCCATCAGGTTACTTTTCTTTTTGTTGTTATACTAGCTATATGGAGTTGAAAAATGACACACAAACTTTGAAATTTATTCTCCTGGGAATTTCAGAGGATCCGCTATGGCAACCATTCCTTTTTGGACTGTTTTTGTTCATGTACCTGGCCACTCTGCTTGGGAACCTGCTCATTATCATTGCCACAGTTACAGATTCCAGTCTACACACGCCCATGTACTTTTTCCTCTCTAACCTGTCCTTTGCTGACATTTGTTTTACCTCTGTTAGCATCCCAAAGATGCTAGTGAATATTCAGACACAGAACAAGGGGATTATATATGAAGGCTGTATTGCTCAGGTGTACTTTTTCATACTGTTTGGAGTTTTGGACAACTTTCTTCTCGCTGTGATGGCCTATGACCGATACGTGGCAATCTGTCACCCTCTGCACTATACAGTCATCATGAATCGCAATCTCTGTGGGTTGTTGGTTCTTGGGTCCTGGATCACAACAGTCTTGAATTCCTTGCTACAGAGTTCAATGGCATTGCGGCTGTCTTTCTGTACTGACTTGAATATTCCCCACTTTGTTTGTGAACTTTATCAACTGGTTCAACTTGCCTGTAATGACACGTTCCCTAATGACATGGTGATGTTCTTTGGAGCTGTACTTGTGGGTGGTGGTCCTCTGGCTGGCATCCTTTACTCTTATTCTAAGATAGTTTCCTCCATCCGTGCAATCTCATCAGCACAGGGGAAGTACAAAGCATTTGTCACCTGTGCTTCTCATCTCTCAGTTGTTTCATTGTTCTATTCTACACTCTTGGGTGTGTACTTTAGTTCTTTTGTTACCCAAAACTCACAGTCAACTGCACGAGCATCTGTGATGTACAGTGTGGTCACCCCCATGCTGAACCCTTTCATCTACAGTCTGAGGAATAAGGATCTGATGGGAGCTCTCAGAAGACTCTTTAGAAGGAAGCCATAAAGGAGACATTCATCACAAAGTGCATAATGTCTGGGCAGCGAATACAGGTATCACAACTCCAATCAAATAATTCCAGCTCATTTCCTCTTTCAATTTTTCCCCTAGGGTTTTGATTTCTTTTGATGACCTTACTCCTCTGTAGATTTGTTAGCAAGCTTTTTCTTCTCTGTTGTATCATGTATCATATCAGAGGCCACCTGTAGATTCTCATCTATTTTACATAGCCATGAGTTGTGCTGGTACTTTGGAATAAACTGAACTTGATGAGGTCTTTGATATGATTTTACTATAGAAGAGATTCTGTGACTGGTTTTTACCACTTTTCTGTTCACCTTTCTATATTGCTGCCTTAATATTTCTTACAGTGTAGACTTCGATGTTATTACTTTTATATTTGTGTAAGAGCCTAATACTGATTAGGTTGCTGTGTCTATGTTCAATTTTGTGTTCATAAAGCCCATTGTATTCCTTGGTATACAATAGTAGCAAAATATTCATATAAAATATACATTGGTGTGTACTGGTACCATTGGCCTCATGATACCTGTTCTAATGACATGTTGATGTACTTTCCAGCTGTGCTCACCCCTTTGTTAGCATCCTCACTCTTTTTCTAAGGTAGCTTCATTGTTCCTAAAACCTTTTGTACAGGAATATAAATTTGCAACATCAATTGTCTTAAGGTGGTTTCCAAGTCAGATAAGATCTTCTATATGTAAATATTTAATCATACATTAAAATCACAGTAATATACTTTATGATGTGGGATATCCTTCTGTATATGTGTTGTTTTTATTGGTTAATGAATAAAGTTGCTCTGACCGATGGCAGGGCTGAATATAGCCAGAGTGGAAGGGAGAGAGAGAAAGAGAGAGAGAGAGAGAGAGAGAGAGAGAGAGAGAGAGAGAGAGAGAGAGAGAGCACAGTCCGAGAGACACCATATAGCTGCCTTAGAAGCAAGAGGTAACAAACCACAAGCCTCGTGGTAAAATACAAAATTACAGAAATGGGTCTCTTTCTCAACACTGGACAGAAATCTCAAGGTCCAAATCAGGAGCAGGAGAGAGAGCACGAGCAAGGAACTCAGGACTGCGAGGGGTGCACCCACACACTGAGACAATGGGGATGTTCTATCGGGAACTCACCAAGGCCAGCTGACCTGGGTCTGAAAAAGCCTGGGATAAAACCGGACTCCCTGAACATAGCGGACACTGAGGACTGCTGAGAACTCAAGAACAATGGCAATGGGTTTTTGATCCTACTGCATGTACTGGCATTGTGGGAGCCTAGGCAGTTTGGATGCCCACCTTACTGGACCTGGATGGAGGTGGGTGGTCCTTGGACTTCCCACAGGGCAGGGAACCCTGATTGCTCTTTGGACTGACAAGGGAGGGGGACTTGATTGGGGAAGGGGGAGGGAAATGGGAGGCGGTGGCGGGGAAGAGACAGAAGTCTTTAATAAATAAATAAATAAATAAATAAATAAATAAATAAATAAATAATAGAAATGGGTTAATTTAAGATGTAAGAGCTATCTAGAAATATGCCTGAGCTGTTGGCCAAACAGTGTTGTAATTAATATAATTTCTGTGTGATTATTCAGGTCTGTGCACCCGGGAAACAAACATGCAGTTTCTGTTTGCAACTTTTTGTGAAATATACAGTTTATGATGTATGTCTGTTTGTTTCAATGCCAAGCCACAGTGTCCAAACCTAAATCATTTATTAAATGGCCTTAATTTTCAGATATGTGTGAAATGGCTTCATTTGCTTTTCTTCTGAAAAATTTCAAGTGCTGGACTGAAGGGATGCTTCAGGGATTAAGATCACTGGCCATTCTTCCAGAGGGTCTGGTTCAATTTCCAGTAAAAAAAAAATTAAAAAAAAAGGTAGATAACAACCATCTGTAACTCAAGCTTCCTAGAGCTCTGACACCCTCTATGGACTACAAGGGCAATGTGCTCACATGGTGTGTGTGTGTGTGTGTGTGTGTGTGTGTGTGTGTGTGTAGGTAGGTAGGAATACACTTCAACACACAAAATAAAAACATGCAAATCTTTAAGACCATTCCAGACCTTCCTACAAATTTCTTCCATTACCCTATAGTAAGAACACTACCCTTTAAATATCTGCTCATGAACATTAATGTTCTGTGAGCGAAAACATATTTAAGTATTGTTTTCATTTTCTCAAGTTCTGAAATCTCTTCCATGCACATAGGAAGGACGTCCTGTGTAAGAACTGTAGTCTTAAGTACACTCACTTCTAAGAAAGAGGCTGGACAGAAGGTATCACCTCATAAACAACCTGTCCTTTCAACTGCAGAACAGCTAGAAGAGAAATCAAACAATGGCCAATTAAAAACAGTTACCCTAATGTCAGCTGTGGTTCCCTGCACTTTAATCCCAGCACTCAGGAGGCAGAGGCAGGTGGATCTCTGAGTTTGAGCTCTGCCTGATCTACAGAGTGAGTTCCAGGACAGCCAGGTATAGACAGTGAAACCCTCTCTCTCAAAAAAAAAAAAAAAGTCAAAACCAAAAACAACCAAGCAAACAAAACCAAAAGGAGTTATGTGTAGTAAATGCGAACAATTTGATAATTGTTAATACTACCTTTAAATATCAGAGCAATGTCAAATGTAAGGTGCAATGGGTTGTTCTGAACATCTTCATTGCTGTTTGCATTTGTTAATTGTAGTCGTCAGTCATCTTCAAATAAATGGTAGAAAATAATGTGCTTCTATTTTCTTACGTAGATATGCATACTGGGAGTCTTTTGAACCTTCCTCGTCTTTGTCTTGACTGTAGTCAGGTCTGAGTCTGGACTTGCTCTGTTAATCTTAGTTGGAATCATTTGGATTTGAGGGCTTGCCTGGATCTAGGCTGGCTGGCGGTGGTCTAGGTCAGGCTCTCTGATAGCACATAGTTTGAGCCTATAGCAGGTAGCCTGCTGGTACATCCCACATTATAACAGAGAACAGTAGATCCCCACAGAGGTCCCTTGAATTACATCATAACTTTCAGTGCATCCTTGAAAAGATCAAGGATGAATAAATCGACATGGCATGAGGACATCTCTAACAATGGCTCAATGCAAGTATCATTTTCAATTCAGAACATTCTTACACAGACATTTTAGTCTAAAATTTGAGGGATTATTTCCTCACATTCACCTGCAGTGACTGAATCAATTCTTGAATAAGGCAGTGATATTCAAACTCTGTGTATAGTGACATGCTATAGAAGCTGCATGGCATAGAGTCCCATGTTTGATCCAAATATTCCCTTTCTGCTCCTTAATTCTAGCTCAGTGTTCTTTGAAGGAGCAGCAAAGATTCTTTTGACATTCTAAGCACTGGGCCCCTGACATTTCTCTCATAGTGATTAGCAGAGCCATTGAAATTTAGTCACTGATATCATCTTAACTTCACTCTTTATTAATGTATATTAATTATATAAAAATGATGATTTCATCATGACATCTTCATATGTGTGCACAATGCAATTTGTCACCCATCTTACGCTAATGGCCCGGGAGAGTCAGTATGTGATGGAGACAGGATTGTGGGGAAAGATGGATTTTACTCGGGATAATGACATGACTGTGTGTGACAAGGTCTCTAAGCACAAAACTTCAGATTCTCTACAGTGGAGGCATGGATCCCCTCACAAGTTCGTTCTGTCCCAGCTTCACTTTCCCCTCTTCTGACTCAAGTCTCAATTTTCATAATATTGACTTTACTTGTCTGTACCTGATATTTACTCCACAGTCCTGCTCCTGTGTGGCTTCTTACGATTTCCCTGGTGTTCACAATATCTTATTATCCTCATGTTTGTTAAAATATAATATTAAGTAGATGTGAAGACTACTCGAAAATTCCAAAAGTCTGAAGAAATAGTTTTATAACTTTTCATGCAGAAACACAAAAGACACGCTGAAATACACAGGGCAGTGCATACAAGACACATGATACTGCACAAGCTGGCAAACACATTAACCCTGAACAGGAAGACTGGAGATCTTTGGGAAAGACAATGTTTGCTTATGCAAGCTTTCCATCTTTGTGCATGCATGCATGCATTTGTGTGTGTGCATGTGTGTGCACATGTATGTGTGTCTATGTGTGTGTATGTGCATGTATGTGTGTGATTGTGTGTATGTGTGAAACAATAGTCAAGGAGAGAAGGCTACCAATTTGAGAGGGAGTGAGGGGTACATACATGGTGTTGGTGGGAGCAGACACGGGAGGACTTGAGGCAGGAAAGTGATTTGACTGTATTTTCATTTAAAAATTGTAAAGAACATACTTTAATAAAAATGAAGCATTCATTTCTTATTTTTTTGAATGCTACATTCACAATGAGAAAAGAAGCCTATTTTATCATTTGTAAAACCAAACAGTATGAAGGTGAATATAACTTCTTTAAATTCTGTTGAGCAGTGGTATACAGCCCATGGGTCACATTTTTGGGGGTCACATATCAGATATCCTGTGTATCAGATATTTACATTACAATCATTTTGAAATTTTTATTTAAAGGTTTTTGTAAATTATACATACCAACCACAGTTCCCACTCCTTTCCTTTCTCCCCCTCCCCTCCCACTTCATCCCTTCATCCTCCACCCACTCCTCATGGGGAGCCAACAAAATCTGGTGTATCAAGTTGAGGGAGGACCAAGGCCTCTCCCCTGTATCAAAGATGAGCAAGGAATGCCTCCATAGGGAATGGGCTCCAAAAATCCAATTCATGCACTGGGAAGTAACTCCTGGTCCCACTTTCAGTGGCCGTACAGAATGCCCGGGCCATAGAACTGTCACCCACATTCAGAGGATCTAGTTTGGTCCTATGCAGGTTCCCCAGCAATCAGCCCAGAATCAGTGAGCTCCTACTTGCTCAGGTCAGCTGTCTCTGTGGGTTTCCCCATCATGAACTTGACCCCTTTGTTCATATAATCTGTACTCTCTCTCTTCAACTGGACTCCAGGAAATTGGCCCAGTGCTCAGCTGTGGATTTCTGCATCTGCTCCATCAGTTACTGGATGAAGGTTTTTGTTGCAGTGTAAAAGAACGGCAGATAGAATTTATTATAAAATATTCAGCTTTAATAAGGGGAGGACTTATAAAACCAAGGTTCCAGTGGAGAGCAGGAAAACAGAAGGGAAGGCGGGGAGCACACCCGCAAAATTTATAAGTAAATATTAGCCTAAGGGGATCCCGCCCTTCAAGCAAGGTGATTGGCTGGCCTTCCCCTACAGGTTTTATGTTGAAATTAGGGTGATAATCAATCTGATTACAGAGTTAGCCCAGTTCAGGCATCCTCTCCAATATTGCTAGGAATCTTAGCTGGGGGTCATACTTCAAAAACGTACACTCCACAAATATGGCAAAACTAAAAGAAATGGACAATTTTTTGGATAGGTACAGTTTACCCAAGTTGGATCAAGACCAGATAAACAACTGAAATAGACCTAAGGGATAGAAGCAATTATTAAAAATTCTCCCAAACAACAACAACAACAACAACAAAAAGTCTAGGGCCAGAAGATTTCATTGCAGAATTTTACCAAAATTTCAAATAATTAATACCAATGCTCCTCAAATTGTTCCACACAATAGAAACAGAAGGAACATTTCAAAAGTTGTTTATGAGACTACAGTTCCAAACCTGATATCCAAACCACACAAAGAATGAACAAAGAAAGAGAATTACAGACCAATCTCTCTCATGAATATTGACACAAAAGACTCAATGAATAGTGGCAAACTGAATCCAAGAATACATCAAAAAAATCCACCATGATCAAGTAGGCTTCACCCCATAGATGCAGGGATGGTTCAAAATATAAAATTCTGTCAAGGTAATCTACCATATAAACAAACTGAAAGAAAAAAAATCGCATGGTCATCTCATTAGATGCTGAAAAATACTTCAACAAAATCCAACACTCCTGCATGATAAAGGATTTGGAGAGATTAGGAATACAAGAAACATACTTAAACATAATAAGGGGCATATACAACTTGACAGTCAACATCAAACTAAAATGAGAGAAGCTCAAAGTGATTCAAAATCAGGAGCAAGACTAGACTGTCCACTTTTTTCATATATACTATATTTAATATGGTACTTGAAGTTCTAGCTAGAGCAATAAGACAAGAAAAAGATCAGAGAGATACAAATTGGATAGTAAGAATTCAAACTTTTGCTATTTGCAGATGATATGGTAGCATACATAAGGGACCCCAAAAGTTCTAACATTGAACTCCTACAGCTGATAAACAACTTCAGCAATGTGGCAGGATAAAAGATCAACTGAAAAAAATATTCTGTCGCCTTCCTATACACAAATGATCAACAGGATGAAAAAGAAATCATGGAAACACACCCTTTACAATAGCCACAAATAACATAATATATCTTGAAGTAACTCTAACTAACAAAGTGAAATAGCTATATGACAAGAACTTCAAGTTTCTGAAGAGAGATATTGAAGACGGTATCATAAAATGGAAAGAGCTTCCATGCTCTTGAATAGGCAGGATAGGTAGGGCCAACATAGTAAAAATGGCAATCTCACCAAAAGCATTCTACAGGTTCAATGCAATCCCTATCAAAATCCCATCACAATTCTTGAAAGACCAAGAAAGAATAATACTCCATTTCATACGAAAAAATGAAAAACTCAGAACAGTCAAAACAATCCTGTAAAATAAAGGAAACTTTGGAGACATCACCATTCCTGACTTCAAGCTATATACTATATAGTATAGACCTATAGTTATAAAAACAGCTTGATATTGCATAAAAACAGACATGTGGATCAATGGAATTGAATCGAAGACCCTGAGATTAATCCACATACCTATGAATACCTGAATTTTGGAAAGAAGCCAAAATTGTACAATGGAAAAAAGAAAGCATCTTCAACAAAGGTTGCTGGCATAACTGGATATTGATACGTAGAACAATGCAAATAGATCCATATTTATCTTTATTAACAAAACTCAAGTCCAAGTCAATCAAAGACATCAACATAAATCCATATACACTGAACCTGATAGAAGAAATAGCCTTGAACACATTGGCAAAGGAGAACACTTCTTAAATATAACACCAGTAACACAGACCCTGAGAGCAAAAATTAATAAATGGGACCTCCTGAAACTGAGATGCTTCTGTAAGGCAAGGCACACAATCAATAATACAAACAGTAGCTTGCAGAATAGGAAAAGATCTTCGCCAACTCCATATCTGACAAAGGGCTGATCTCTAAAATATATAAAGAACTAAAGAAACTAGAAACCAAAATACCAAAGAGTTCCATTTAAAAATGGGGTCCATATATACATATTAGAGTACTACTCAGCAGTAAAAAACAAGGACTTCTTGAATTTTGCTTACAAATGGATGGAAATAGAAAACACTATCCTGAGTGAGGTAAGCCAGACCCAAAAAGAGGAACATGGGATGTACTCACTCATATTTGGTTTCTAGCCATAAATAAAGGACAGTGAACTTATAATTCGCAATCCTAGAGAAGCTAAATGAGAACGTGAATCCAAAGACAAACATATAGGCATCCCCCTGAATATTAACTTTCATCAGGCGATGAAAGGAGACAGAGACAGAGACCCAAATTGGAGCACAGGACAGAAATCTCAAGGTCCAAATCAGGAGCAGAAGGAGGGGGAGCACGAGCAAGGAACTCAGGACTGCGAGGGGTACACCCACACTCTGAGACAATGGGGATGTTCGTTCGGGAATCCACCAAGGCCAGCTGGCCTGAATCTGAAAAAGCATGGGATAAAACCGGACTTGCTGAACATAGCGGACAATGAGGACTACAGAGAACTCAAGAACAATGGCAATGGGTTTTTGATCCTACTGCACGTGCTGGCTTTGGGGGGGCCTGGGCAGTTTGGATGCTCAACTTACTAAACCTGGATGGAGGGGGCGGTCCTTGGACTTCCCACAGGTCAGGGAACCCTGATGGCTCTTCAAGCTGATGAGGGAGAGGGACTTGATCGGGGGAGGGGGAGGGAAATGGGAGGCGGTGGCGGGGAGGAGGCAGAAATCCTCAATAAATTAATAAATTAAAAAAAAATGGGGTCCAGATCTAAACAGAGAATTCTCAATAGAAGAAACTCAAATGCTGAAAGACATTGAAGGAATTGCTCAATATCCTTTATCATCAGAAAAAATGCAAATCAAAATGACTCTGAGACAGCATCTTAACACCTGTCAGAATGGCTAAGGCAACTTATGCTAGAGAGGATGTGGAGTAAGGAGAACACTCCTCCACTGCTGGTAGGAGAACAAATTTGTACAGCCACTTTGGAAATCAGTATGGCAGTTTCTCAGAAAATTTGGAATAAATCTACATCAAGACACAGCAATACCACTCTTGGGCAAATACCCAAAGGATTCACACTCATGCCACAAGGACATTTGCCCAACTGTGTCATAGCAGTATTGTTTGTAATAACCAGAACATGGAAATGAACTAGATGCCCCTCAGTCAAAGAATTATGGTACATTTATACAATGGAGTATTAATCAGCAGTAAAAATACAGTTACAACTTGAGATCTGCAGGCAAATGGATGGAACTAGGAAAAAATACTGAATGAGGTTCCCAGGCCCAGAATGACAAACATGGCATGTTCTTACTCATCAGTGGCTATTAGATATAAAGAAAAGTATAAACGGGCTATAATCCACAACCCCTGAGAAGTTAGGTAACAAGGAGGACCCTAAAAGAGACATGCATTGTAGAGTTGGGGGGAAGGGACAGAGAAAGAAGCAAGGAAAAAGATATCCTGAAAGAGGGAACCATTATGGGATTAGAGAGAAATTTGGTACTAGGGAAACTCCCAGGAACCTATAAGGATGACCCCAGCAAGATTCCTGGCAATAATGGAGAGAATGCCTGAACTGGCCTAATCCTGTAATCAAATTGATTACCACCCTAATTGTCAACATAGAACCTTCATCCAGTAACTGATGGAGCAGATGCAGAAACCCAAAGCTAAGTACTGGGCCAAACTCCTGGAGTTCAGTCTAAGAGGGGGAGGAGAGACTATATGAACAAAGGGGTCAAGATCATGATGGGGAAACCCAAAGAGACAGCTGGCCTGAGTTAGTAGGAGCTCACTGACTCTGGAGTGATTGCTGGGGAACCTGTATAGGACCAAACTAGATCCTCTGAATGTGGGTGACAGTTCTGTGGCCTGGGCATTCTGTGGGGCCACTGGTAGTGGGACCAGGATTTATTCTTCAGTGCATAAACTGGACTTTTGGAGCCCATTCCCTATGGAGAAATTCCTTGCTCAGCCTTTGTATAGGGGAGCGGGCCTGGGTCCTGCTTGATATGCCAGGCTTCGTTGACTTCCCATAAGAGACCTTATTCTTTCTGAGGAGTGGGTGGAGGATCAGGGGAAGATGGGAGCACTGGGGAAAAGGAGAGGAAGTGGGAACTGTGGTTGGTATGGATAATTTAAAAAATTTTTAAATAATTTTTTAAAAGAGTTGTAATGTAAATATCTGATACACAGGGTATCTGATATGTGACCTCCCAAAAAGGTCATGATCCACAACTCAACAGAATTTAAAGAAGTTATATTCACCTTCATACTGTTTGGTTTTACAAATGATAAAATAGGCTTCTTTTCTCATTGTGAATGTAGTATTCAAAAGAACAAGAAATGAATGCTTCATTTTCATTAAAATATGTTCTTTACGATTTTTAAATGAAAATACAGTCATATCACTTTTCTGCCTCAAGTCCTCCCACGTCTGCTCCCACCAACACCATGTATGTACCCCTCACTCCCTCTCAAATTGGTAGCCTTCTCTCCTTGACTATTGTTTCACACATACACACACAATCACACACACACATGCACATACACACACATACATGTGCACACACATGCACACACACAAATGCATGCATGCATGCACAAAGTTGGAAAGCTTGCATAACCAAAGGTTGTCTTTCCCAAAGGTCTCCAGCCTTCCTGTTCAGGGTTAATGTGTTTGTCAGCTTGTGCAGTATCTTGTGTCTACATGTTTCTTACATGCATTGCCCTGTGTATCTCAGCATGTCTGTGGGTTTCTGTGCTTACTGGCTTTTGTGTTCTGGATGAAAAGTTTTAAAACTGTCTCTTCAGACTTTTGGAATTTTCAGAATAGTCTTCACATCTACTGAATATTATATTTTAACAAAGATGAGGATGATAAGATATTGTGAACACTAGGGAAATCGTAAGACACCACACAGGAGCAGGACTGTGGAGTAAATATCAGGTACAGACAAGTAAAGTCAATACTATGAAAATTGAGACTTGAGTCAGAAGAGGGGAAAGTGAAGCTGGGACAGAACGAACTTGTGAGGGGATCCATGCCTCCACTGTAGAGAATCTGAAGCTTTGTGCTTAGAGACCTTGTCACACACAGTTTCATGCCATTATCCCAAGAATCCCTGCAAGTAAAATCCATCTTTCCCCACAATCCTGTCTCCATCACATACTGACTATCCTGGGCCATTAGCATAGGATGGGTGACAAAGTGCATTGTGCACACATATGAAGATGTCATGATGAAATCATCATTTTTATATAATTAATATACATTAATAAAGAGTGAAGTTAAGATGATATCAGTGACTAAATTTCAATAACTCTGCTAATCAATATGTGAGAAATGTCAGGGGCCCAGTGCTTAGAATGTCAAAAGAATCTTTTCTGCTCCTTCAAAGAACACTGAGCTAGAATTAAGGAGCAGAAAGGGAATATTTGGATCAAACATAGGACTCTATGCCATGCAGCTTCTATAGCATGTCACTATACACAGAGTTTGAATATCACTGCCTTATTCAAGAATTGATTCAGTCACTGCAGGTGAATGTGAGGAAATAATCCCTCAAATTTTAGACCAAAATGTCTGTGTAAGAATGTTCTGAATTGAAAATGATACTTGCATTGAGCCATTGTTAGAGATGTCCTCATGCCATGTCGATTTATTCATCCTTGATCTTTTCAAGGATGCACTGAAAGTTATGATGTAATCCAAGGGACCTCTGTGGGGATCTACTGTTCTCTGTTATAGTGTGGGATGTACCAGCAGGCTACCTGCTATACGCTCAAACTATGTGCTATCAGATAGCCTGACCTAGACCACCGCCAGCCAGCCTAGATCCAGGCAAGCCCTCAAATCCAAATGATTCCAACTAAGATTAACAGAGCAAGTCCAGACTCAGACCTGACTACAGTCAAGACAAAGACGAGGAAGGTTCAAAAGACTCCCAGTATGCATATCTACGTAAGAAAATAGAAGCACATTATTTTCAACCATTTATTTGGAGATGACTGACGACTACAATTAACAAATGCAAACAGCAATGAAAATGTTCAGAACAACCCATTGCACCTTACATTTGACATTTGCTCTGATATTTAAAGGTAGTATTAACAATTATCAAATTGTTCACATTTATTACACATAACTCTTTTTTGGGTTTGTTTGCTTTGTTTTTTATTTTTTTGATACAGGTTTTCACTGTCTATACCTGGCTGTCCTTGAACTCACTCTGTCGATCAGGCAGAGCTCAAACTCAGAGATCCACCTGCCTCTGCCTCCTGAGTATTGGGATTAAAGTGCAGGGAACCACAGCTGATATTAGGGTAATTGTTTTTAATTGGCCATTGTTTGATTTCTCTTCTAGCTGTTCTGCAGTTGAAAGGACAGGTTGTTTATGAGGTGATACCTTCTGTCCAGCCTCTTTCTTAGAAGTGAGTGTACTTAAGACTACAGTTCTTACACAGGCCGTCCTTCCTATGTGCATGGAAGAGATTTCAGAACATGAGAAAATGAAAACAATACTTAAATATGTTTTCGCTCACAGAACATTACTGTTCATGAGCAGATATTTAAAAGGTAATGTTCTTGCTATAGGGTAATGGGAGAAATTTGTAGGAAGGTCTGGAATGGTTTTAAAGATTTGCATGTTTTTATTTTGTGTGCAGTGTAACGGTAAAAATAAAAATTCTGCCAGATCCCTGGTGGTTGCAGCAGCACAAACACTGCAGGTTTTTAGGCAGTGGCACACAGTGGGCCATGTGGTAGCAGGCAAGGGTCAGTGGTTCCAAGAGCATCCAGTCCCAGGCAGTTCTCCGAGTGGCTACAGCAGGCCACCAAGAGAGACAGACAGAGAGGCACATCACAAGACCACACCAGACTATACCACACATCTCCCAAGTTGGCTGGTCCTGGTCAGGGAACCACGCAGTGGGCAGGCAAGAGACAGATGGATAGGCACACCATGCAGAATAAGGTTGGATATTTATTTATCGGGTTATGGAGTGGGGAGGGAGAAGGTGAAAAGAGCAGAGAGGCAGGGAGAGATTCAGAGAGAGAGACAGAAGTGGGAAGGGGAGAAGTGGGGAGAGACAGAAGGTGCCTTTTCGAGAGGGAGACAGAAAAGGAAGGGAGTCAGGCTGAAGCAGGAAGGAAGATCTGCCTGCCTCAGCGGACAGGGGAAGGAATGGGTAGGGCTTGTCTCTCCCCCAAAGTCCTTGGGACTGGCTGCTTTTGGAGCAGCTGATCACTTCCCCTGCTTGGGGACCTGCAGCGTTTCTGCTGCATTTTACTTTTCCCATTACATGTAGGAATGTATTCCTGCTTGTATGTATAAACATCATGTGAGCACATTTCCCATGTAGGCCATACCAGGGTGTCTGAACCCCCTGAAACTTGAGTTACAGATGGTTGTTGTCTACCATTTGTTGACTGGAAATTCAACCAGACCCTTTGGAAGAATGGCCAGTGATCTTAATCCCTGAAGCATCTTTTTAGTCCAGCACTTGAAATTTTTAAGAAGAAAAACAAATGAGGAAATTTCACATGTAACTGATGTTTCAGACCATTTAACAAATGCTTTATTTAGGTTTGGACACTGAGGTTTGACATTGAAACAAACAGACATATATCATAAACTGAATATTTCATCAACATTTGCAAACAGAAACTGTATGTTTGTTTCCCGGCCACCCAGACCTGAATAATCACACAGAAATTATATTAATTACAACACTGTTTGGCCAACAGCTCCAGTGTATTTCTAGATAGCTTTATATCTTAAATTAATCCATTTCTACTATTTTGTATTTTACCACGAGGCTTGTGGTTTGTTACCTCTTGCTTCTCTTAGACACCTACATGGTGTCTCCCTTACTCTGCCTACTCTCTCTCTATACCTTCCAGTCTGGCTATATTCTACCCTGACATCGGTCAAAGCAGCTTTATTCGTTAATCAATAAAAATAACACATACACAGAAGGATATCCCACATCATAAAGTATATTACTGTGATTTTAATGTATGATTAAATATTTGGATATAGAAAGTCTTATCTGATTTGGAAACCACCTTAAGACAATTAATATTGCAAATTTATATTCCTGTAAAAAGGTTTTAGGAACAATGAAGCTACCTTAGAAAAAGAGTGAGGATGCTAACAAAGGGGTGAGCACAGCCGGAAAGTACATCAGCATGTCGTTAGAACAGGTATCATGAGGCCAATGGTACCAGTACACACCAATGTATATTTTATAAGAATATTTCGCTACTATTGTATACCAAGGAATAGAATGGGCTTTATGAACACAAAATTGAACATAGACACAGCAACCTAATCAGTATTAGGCTCTTACACAAATATAAAAGCAATAACATCGAAGTCTACACTGTAAGAAATATTAAGGCAGCAATATAGAAAGGTGAACAGAGAAGTGGTAAAAACCAGTCACAGAATTTCTTCTATAGTAAAATAATATCAAAGACCTCATCAAGTTCAGTTTATTCCAAAGTACCAGCACAACTCATGGCTATGTAAAATAAATGAGCATCAACAAATTGCCTCTAACATGATACTAAGGAGACTACTGGAAAATATTAAACAACAGACAAGAAAAAGCTTGCTAACGATGCTACAGAAGATCAGTAAAGCCATCAAAAGAAATCAAAACACTTGAGAAAAAGTGGAAAGAGGAAATTCTGTGGAGTTATTTGGAGTTGTGATGCCTGTATTTGCTGCTCAGACATTATGCACTATTTGACGAATGTCTCCTTCATGGCTTCTTTCTGAAAAATCTTCTGAGAGCTCCCATCAAATCCTTATTCCTTAGACTGTAGATGAAAGGGTTCAGCATGGGGGTGACCACACTGTACATCACAGATGCTCGTGCAGTTGTCTGTGAGTTTTGGGTAACAGAAGAACTAAGATACACACCCAAGAGTGTAGAATAGAACAATGAAACAACTGAGAGATGAGATGCACAGGTGGAGAAAGCTTTGTACTTCCCCTGTGCTGATGAGATTGCACGGATACAGGAAACTATCTTAGAATAAGAGTAAAGGATGCCAGCCAGAGGACCACCACCCAGCAGTACAGCTGCAAAGAACATCACCATGTCATTAGGAAACGTGTCATTACAGGCAAGTAGAACCAGTTGATTAAGCTCACAAACAAAGTGGGGAATTTTCAAGTCAGTACAGAAAGACAGCCGCAATGCCATTGAACTCTGTAGCAAGGAATTCAAGGCTGTTGTGATCCAGGACCCAAGAACCAACAACCCACAGAGATTGCGATTCATGATGACTGTATAGTGCAGAGGGTGACAGATTGCCACGTATCGGTCATAGGCCATCACAGCTAGAAGAAAGTTGTCCAAAATTCCAAACAGTATGAAAAAGTACACCTGAGCAATGCAGCCTTCGTATGTAATCTCCTTGTTCTGTGTCTGAATATTCACTAGCATCTTTGGGATGCTAACAGAGGTAAAACAAATGTCAGCAAAGGACAGGTTAGAGAGGAAAAAGTACATGGGCGTGTGTAGACTGGAATCTGTAACTGTGGCAATGATAATGAGCAGGTTCCCAAGCAGAGTGGCCAGGTACATGAACAAAAACAGTCCGAAAAGGAATGGTTGCCATAGCGGATCCTCTGAAATTCCCAGGAGAATAAATTTCAAAGTTTGTGTGTCATTTTTCAATTCCATATAGCTAGTATAACAACAAAAAGAAAAGTAACCTGATGGAATTACATTATTATCTATAACACTATGCAATGTTAAACAGGAAAACTATAGTTTGTACTATAGTACTCATAAGGTAGCTCCTGTTTTGTGTCCGAGTGTGGATCTTTTTGGGGCAGTCTCTGGTATAATTCACTTGCAACTGCTCTCTTACTCTAAGCCTGTACCCAAGAAGACTTGTAATACAAATGTTTCTGAATGATGTTATAGTTGGGAAATACACTTTAATATGGGTCATACTCCACTTATACCCTTGAGAGTATATTTTACCATGATCATTTTCTACCCAGTGATTAATTAAATATAATGCATTGGCTTCATGAGCAAAGACAGATACAGATTTTATTTTTAAAAACGTCTCCAGGGGGTAATATTTTCTAATTAGCTCAAGTGGTTCCTGAGAGACAGAAAGGAAGAAAAGCTTTCTTGATTCTGACTGCACTTCAAACCCAGTCATATCCCTCGAGACATCACAAGAACAATAAACCATCAAAGTGAAGTACTCAGAAGAAAACCTGTTTCATCACTTTGGTGCTCACATCCTCACAGACTGAGCTTCCATTTGGTCACAAAATGCAAAGGGAAGAGAACAGCACATGTAAAGTCTAAGGATTTTTTCTTGGTATTTTCAAGGTTAATTTGAATTTTAACTTACACATAATAATTGAATATGTTGAATTAAAACAATATATTTATAGTGCTATGTATATCTATACATGACACAATAACCAAGTCTAGATAATCTCTATGTCTACCACCACGAATTCCTGTGTTTCAAGCATTCCAAATATTCTCCTCTACATACTATGAAGTTTATGGCACTTAGCTACAGTCATTGCGGTGCTCTAAGTAGGGCACAATCTCCTTCATGTCTCGATGTGACCTCCTGTCTTACTATTCACGTTTCCATCTCCCTCAGTTCTTATTTGTTGGCCTCTGAAAATTCTGATCTACTCAATTTTGTGATAAAAATGTCCTAGGATTCACAGGGAAACATCAGTGTGTCTAGTTCTGTGGCATGCACCAGATATGGAAAGAGAAATACGAATGATTTAGCAAGTGAAGAATAGCAGGTTAGATCTCCATGATCCCATAGAGTATATTTTCTGTCTTACTCTGGGTTTTCAAAATTTATCTGTTTGGATAAATAGCACAGGAGCACTGTAATTGTGACTGCTATCTTCAAATTCTATAAACAAATGCTATATTATGTTTACTATATTGTAATTAAGTCCTGTACCCACGAGCATTGTTCTACCTTTTACACTAAACCAAGTGCTGAATGTGCATGATCCCTGAGGACATTGCACCTTATGCACATTTATTACAGTCTACTTTATACCAAAGTTGTATGAGAAGTATTCTGTTGTACTCTCATTTCAATATTGGTTGACCAAACACATATGCACTATTTGGAATAAGGGTTTTAAAAGAAACACTTAGTATTTGTAACAAAAACAGTGGCAGAAGAATAAGGTCAGATTTAACTAATTCATGCTAAACCATTTGGATTAAGCAAATTAAATAGATAAACAACTAATATTTTCAAGAGGAATTTATAACTGAATTATAAATAACCTATTAATAAATGAATACTATAATGTTTCTTAAACATTGTGGTGCATAATGCACTCTCAGTAACTATTTATTAAATGAGTTGGGAATCGAGTTTCAGTGCATTAGATATGTAACACATAAATTTATCTATATGTTCTATCTTTTTAATTTAAAAAACTATAAGTATATCTATTTATCTCTTCTTTTTAATCCTTCTAACCCTTCCCATGTTCTTCCCTTATCACTCTTTCCAAGATTCATGCCTTCTTTTTTCTTATTACAAATATATATATGTAGATAGGGATTCATATATTCATAAATAGATAAATACAATCTGCTGAGGCTGTTTAGTGTTGCCTAGGTGTATATTATTTCAGCAGGGAATGCTTGTTGAGGAAGCTTAAAGATTTAACTGAAAACTTGAAAATATAGCTATCAATCTAGAGGAAGATGATACCAGTCCTCTAGATAACATATTATATAATGTCAAAATAAAAAACTATGTAAACAAGCAATACATTTAAAAAACACTAAAAAGATCCACGAAATCATAGATTTCATGAACAAAATTATAAACATTGTTGCAAAAACTCAGTAGTAAGAAGAGAGAACCATTTAACAAAAGAGGGAAAAGCCTAAAGTAAAAACTACTTGGGAAGACTCATGGCATATGTTTAGTATAAGCTAATCAAACTGATGTTTCATCTCAGAAATAAGGAGCATCCTCATTTCACCGTGTTCCTCCACAGTTCATAGGATGCTTCTCTATCCAGCAAATTGACTATAAAGACTCTTAGGTAGAGGTTCCACATGGAGAAAACTCCTTTTTCTTCAGATGACTGCATCAGTGGATTAATCAGGCAAGTGTTAAGTGGCTGCTGACAACTGCAGCCTCCTGGATAAGTCACTCTACGTGTTCTTGCTTTTGATCTCTGTCTCATTTCTGTCACAACTGCTGAGAACTCAGACTCACCTGGATAGGGCTTCGGGATGGAAAGACACTGATTAGAAATGTAATTTTCTCCCCAATGGCTGAAAATAAGAACTGGAGATCGTTTTACTATGGCAGGGAGGGGTCATGTATTAATTTCCAAATTAGGTAAATATGCTAAAGAAAACAGAAATGCTCTGTCCACAGCAAGGTTGAAACGTGGAGGCAAAGGTTGGGGAGATATTTAAAATTCTCTGTACCTGCATATTATATACACCATTCCCTCTTGCCATCTCCAATCCTGATTACATCATTTTCCTAGGGGACTTTGCTCTTCTTAGAAATAAGTTTTTCTTGTGGAGTCTCTGTTCCCAAGACAGCTGATTAACTGTCATATGAATCAGATGTGATTTATTCATCTCTGTTTGTCTACCTTCCAAAATATAACCTACTAAGACCATGACATCATTTTGGCTAAATCAAATCAATCTTTCTTTCTTTCTTTCTTTCTTTCTTTCTTTCTTTCTTTCTTTCTTTCTTTCTTTCTTTCTTTCTTTCTTTCTTTCTTTCTTTTATGGACACAGTGTTATGCCTGCTTGTATCCCTGCAGGCCAGAAAAGAGCACCAGATCTCATTACAGATGGTTGTGAGCCACCATGTGGTTGCTGGGAATTGAACTCAGGACCTCTCTGGAAGAGCAGCCAGTGCTATTAACCTCTGAGCCATCTCTCCAGTCCCTTCTTCATGTTTCTTTTGTGTCTCTTCTGCTGAATAGGTACTGTAATGAATAGGTCTCACGAGTCCTTCAAAGCCTTGAAAGTTTGGATATACAATTGTTAATATCTCTATGAATTTTATTATTCTTGTCTTCAACAAGGGGGCAATTTGTGATTTTTTTGACCAAATTATAATCACAACAGTCCATGGTTTCATTGTTCTCATTATAAAACAATTCCAATATTATAATAGTCTGGAAGAGAAAACACTCAGCCCTTTTCATTATAGTCACAAAGCTAAAACAGGTGAGGAGTGTGCCATGGAAACTAATAGAATGGAAACTATTATCCTTCAAATCAATCAAGACATCGGCAATATTCAGAAACACAAGAAATTCATCACCCTCAAATCACCACTGCCCAAAATATTTAAGAAATATTACTATGAAAACTAATATCAAATTCATGGAACTAAATGAAATGAAATTATGTCAAAGTTCTACTGATTCAATTTACCATTTCAGAGAGCCAGATTTTATATTTGTTGATTCTTTATACTATCTTCACTTGTGTTTCCTGATTTTTCCATATTATTTTTGCTTTTTCTTCCAGTCTTCTGTATTTAGATTTGGTTTGTTCTTCTTTTTCAGATTCTTGAGTTGCATCATTGAGTTATTTATTTGTGTCAATGTTTTTTTAATAATGGAACATCCTGTTATGCTTCCCTCTCAGGGCTGTTTTTGTGCCATTTTCCTGTACTGTTTTCATTTTATTTTAGTTCAGAAATCTTTATGTTTCTCTTTGGATTTCTTCTATGACTCATTCATCATTATGTTCTTCAATATCCATGGGTTTGTTTAATTTCTAGGGATTTTTTTGTTATTGATATATGTTTATTACATTGTGGTCAGAAAAGATACACAGAATTATTTCAATTTTTCTGAATATGCTAACATTTATAATCAGATTTAATTAAAATAGAATTCCATCACTTTCCCTTTTCCCTTTTCTCCACCACCTCCTCCCTGGCCCTCCCTTCAACAGGTGCCATATGCCTCATTCCCAGTTTGATAGTTATATTTCATAAATTATCATTACATATATTTTTAATCCGTGCACAAATATAAAAATTCAACTTCTGAATTTATCGTTGTTATTTATGTGTATGTGTTCCTAGAGCTTACTATTATGCATTAGATCACCAATATGGGTCTCTTCCATGGGAGAGGTTAAATTGTCCTCTCTTAGCTGTTATTTCTTATCAGAAGGTCTTTGTCTACTGATAAAACCTAATGATATTTCCTCCCATTCCACATAAGCATATATATTGATATTGTCATTGTTCTGGTCTTGTTTACATGGCCATTCTATTTTACAGCAGACTTCCTGGTATTCTGGTTATTAGGACCTTTCCACACTCTCTTCCCTAATGTTCCATTAGCAAGAGATGTCAGAGCTATGATGGAACTGTATCCACTGGGATTGGTCTCTTCATTGTGTCCAGTTATGGTTCTCTGTGATGGTCTCCATTGCTGTAAACAGAAGCTTCTTTGGTGAGGAGCAATAGATACACTTATCTAGGGGCATTATGATGAGATTTAGAATTGTGCTCATTCAGCAAAGTGTCATTAGTAGATTCTCTTCTAAGACCTCACTAGCTGTGGAAACATGGCTAGGTGTCTAATAATAGACATGATTTGTCTTCTGTTGAGTATTTCTTACATTTAATCAAACAGTTGATGAGTGTCACTAATTGCATTTCATGAATATTTAGCCATGTTGTTAATTGCTGTCATTCATAGGATTCAGAGCTGTATAGTACTATCAGTTGACTATCAGGTACAGTGATACACACTAGATCTACTCATTTTAAGTATAATGTAAGAAACACTAGCCAGTGTGACAAGGCAAAAAAAAATAGAAGCATATAATTAGGAGTCAAACAAGTAGTCAGATTATCCCAATTCGTAGATGGTACTAAAAGACAGCAGAATCCCATCAGAAAAAATTAGAGAAAATCATTAATTTCAACAAAATATCAACTTTCAAAAATCCATAGACTTTCTAAATATCACCAACAAGTACTGAGAAAGAGATCAGAGTCACACACTCATTTACAATAACATCAAAGACAGTAAAATGCCTTCGAATAGACCCAACAATAGATGTGAAAGACTTACACAAGGAAAACTTCAAATCAATAAATAAAGTGATTGAGAAAGATACTGAAAAGGGGAAAGACATCAGTATTTATAGATTTAAAATTAATATTATGAAAATGATCATTCTACCAAAACCAATTAGAGGTTTGATAAAATATAAATCACAACATTCTCACAGAAATAGACAAAACATCCTAACATTCACATAAAACAAAAAATACCTCAGGTAGCTAAAATAAGTCTAATCAAAAAGAATAATATTGGAGGAGTCACCATTCCAGACTTCAAGATATTCTATAGAGCTATTGTAGTAAAAAACAATTGTAGTATTGGCCCCAAAACATGCACAAATCACAGGAATAAAATATAAGATTCAAACTTAAGTACTTATAAGTACAACCATCTTCTATGTAACAAAAAGGAAAAAGAATTAAAACAAACAAACAAACAAACAAACAAACAAACAAAATAGCCACACACTGGGGAAAAGACAGTATCTTCCACAATAGTTCTGGGAAAACTGGATGTCTATAGTTGGAAGAATCATATAAAATCCCTATGTGCCCTGTGCACAATAGTTATATCCAAATTCAGCAAAGATTTCAATTTGAATCCTGAGACACTAAAGTTTCCAGAAGAAATCATAAGCAGTACCTTACAAGATACATAAACAGTTTCCTTACAAGTAGGAAAGGACTTTTTTTTTTCTGAACTCTATTTGCCCAGAAATGAAATTCTACAACTGACAAGTGGGACCTCTTAAAACTAAAATATTCTATATAGCTAACAAGAAATCAGCTGAGTAGTGAAGAAACATCCAGATTGTCAGAGTATGAAAAAAAAACCAAAAATAAATAAATAAAATTTCCTGAAACTAATTGAAAATGAAAAGAACAACTCCAGACCTCTGGGACTCCTAGGCAGTCACCCTAAGAGGGATATTTATAGCTCTAAGCGCCTATGTTAAAAACCAAACAAGAAGCCAGGTGTGGTGGTGCATGCCTTCAATCCCAGCACTTGGGAGGCAGAAGCAGGTGGGTCTCTGTGAGTTCAAGACCTGCCTGGTCTACAAGAGCTAGTTCCAGGACAGTCTCCAAAGCTACAGAGAAACAACAACAACAGAACAAAATGAACAAGAAACAAATGACATTGAAACAACCAAAACAATATTTTAAAAAATCAGTGGATATAAGAGTTGGTTTGTTGAGAAGATAAACAAGATCCTTGGTCCAACTAGCTAAAAGAAAGAAAGTGAGGACCCAAATTAATAAAATCAGAAATTAATTGGGAAATACTGCAACAGATACAAAAGACATTCAGAATATTATTTTTAAAAACTTGATAGTAATATTTAATCATTATTTTGCAAGAGATGGTATTTACAATTCACACATGAAGGTTACCATTATTTACTATTATTGATTAAACATGGAATCTCATACATTCAAATCCTTCAAGATGAATGTCATGTGTTAGCTTCTCATGCTCTGATTTAGCCTTGAATATCATGATTCTCTTTCCAATAGAAAATAGTTTCTGATGCCAAACTTTCCTTAGGGCATTCTTCATCTCTGTATTTCTCATAGTGTAGATCAGAGGGTTAAACATGGGAGCTATGGTTGTACATAAAAGAGCAAACATTTTAAAAAGCTGAGTCATGCAGCTAGCATAAGAAATCATGTTCCTTTCTTTGAGAATGTCAGTGAGAAGCTTGGGAGTTATTTTGGAGGTATAGCACAGGTCTGACAAAACAAGTCAATTAAGGAGGAAATACATTGACTGTTCATTTAGACAGCTAAGTGTGATAGAAATCATTATGAACATGTTTTCCCCCAAAATAGCTAGTACCACAATAAGAACAGCAAAAAACATAGAATTTTAATTTTCTGATTCTGAGAAAATTCTAATAGTATAAATTCAGTGATGTTATTAGTATTTTCTATACTCTAAAGAAAGGAAGATGTAGATGGAGGTTTCTGTCTAGCCCAGTCCTGTAGCCATTCAGTTCCAAAGAAACATACAGAGGATTATATTAATTATAAACTGTTTGACTTATTAGATCAGGCTTATTACTAACTAACTCTTACAACTCAAATTAACCCATAGTTCTTGTCTATGTTTAACCATGTGGCTTGATACCTTTTATCAGTGAGGCATTCTCATCCTGCTTTCTCTGCTTCTGGCTGGATTGCAGACTGAACCTTTCCTCTTCCCAGAATTTTCCTAATCTGGTCTCCTAGCCTATACTTCCTGCCTAGCTACAGGCAAATCAGTGTTTTAGTAAACCAATACAAGTGACAAATTTTTATAGGATATAAGATATCCCACAGCACTTCCCCTCCTTTTTTTCAAAACAAAAACTCTGAATCTAATCTCTCTTTTTTAGTTTTTTTCCTGATCATTATTCATAACAACTTGTAACCAACACTCTAAACTAAGACAAACATTCATAATCCATTTTTTTGGGAATATGGGTGTAGTTTTCTAGGCTACTTCTTCCTGATTGTGGGCACCGTTTATCTTACAGGGAAACAAAGAAAATTTAGGAGATTATTCATAGGGTCTTTCTCAAAAACCTTATTTTTCTTAACCCAGAATGAATCCACAGCCTCTCATTTTCTATTAAAACAAAAACAAAACCTCTTCTCCAAAGTAACATAACTTTTGACATAAATTTTGAAGTTAAAGTATTTTCAAAATATATAGGTTGAATTAATCCAGCAACATTTATAATCAAATGTCTTTTAGCAGCTTTTGCTCCTTCCTCAGCAGCCAAATAATTCAAAGACAATACACTAACATACAGTATCCAGATTCTCTGTGAATTTTCCATCTTTATTAGGGTTTTTTAAAAAACCCTACTTTTTATCTTTATTTTTAATTTTTTCTTTTTTTTTTTTTGAGACAGGGTTTCTCTGTGTCCTTTCACTGTCCTGGATCTTACTCCGTAGAACAGGCTGGCCTGACACTCACAGAGATCCACCTGCCTCTGCCTCTCAAGTGCTGGGATGTGCCACCATACATGATTGTATTTCTTTTTTTTTAAGGACTTTCCCTATCCTTTTTTTCTCCCAAGAGCATGTGTGTGCACGCATGCATGCATGCACGTGCATACACACACACATGCACAATATAAACCATTTTGAGATTTTTTGTATGAATCTGTCTTTACTGTATATCTCTCTTTTTTGATCACATGTGTCTTTAATTTGCTAAGTGATATGGCTAGAACTAAGGCCACAGCTTTGGTGGCTGAATCCACCACATTCCTTGGCTTTCTGAGAGTCTAGCTTCATGGCAGAGGGACTGGTGGGACTATGTTTATTGCCACATCTCTATGGAGTTTCAATATCCCTGCCACCACCAAGAAGCATGCTGCCAGCTACTCATAAACACCATTTTGGCATTTGGTGATGGAACCTGAAAGAGCTGCAAGATTTTTGCAGCTAAGGCTGAGTCAGAAAGCCTTTCTTAAATGAGACATGCTTGCCTCTAGCAAACAGAGCCTACCTGAGAGAATACTGCTAACAAGAAACTGGCTTAACTCTGTGCTTTTGTTTCTAGAATTCCTCCCAAAGCTCTTTCAGGTTTTATGTGGATGTAGTTGCCTCATGTTGGCACCTTTTGTAGACAGAGGTTTATGTCCCACCCAGTCCCATAGCCATCACAAAGAAACACACAGAATATTATATTAACTATAAACTGGTCAATTAGCTCAGGCTTATTATTAACTAATTCTCACAACTTAAATTAACCCATAATTCTTGTCTATGTTTAGCCATGTGACTTTTTTTAAGCTATGTGACCTTTTATCAGTGAGACATTCTCATCTTGCTTCCTCTACTTCTGATGACAACTTCAGATTGAGCCTTTCCTCTTCCCAGACTTCTCCTAGTCTGGCCACCCCACCTAAACTTCCTGCCTGACTACTGGCCAGTCAGTGATTTAGTAAACCAATACAAGTGACAAATATTTACAGGGTACAAGAGCATTATCCCTCAGTATTAAGATTCAATAGTGTTAGCTGAAAGCAAATGACAAAGGGTTAAAAATGTTTATTAATTGTTGTATGAATCATAACCAATACTATAAAATTTTCTTTATTTATGACCACATCTCTCTTTTTTCTCTTTTACTCTGTATATGTGTGTGTGTGTGTGTGTGTGTGTGTGTGTGTATTTCTAATTTTCATATTCTATACAAAATTTTCATTTGAAAACCATCATCATTTCAAACACATTAGTTATTTTGGTAAAAGTTTGTAAAACTAAAAGTCACATTAGTGGAAACCTAAATAAAGTATATAAGATATACAAAAGTGACTTTGAGATTCTTATCACAGTGTAATTTGCCCATTTGGTAGCTTAAGGTTGCCAGAAAAAGTGAAGGAAACAATGAAAATAAACATAGAGTATTATTTTAGAATTAATATTTTGTTGTGATTTTTTATTTATGATAATAAGACATTTATTTTGTTTATTAAATTGTTATCATGAAAAGCATTATAGGTGCAAAACCCAACTCCTGACTAGGGGCTCAAAAATGCGTTCTTGTAAATACTATAGCAAGAGGAAAAAGAACATCATATCATGTGAAGTTTAAGCAGTTATGCTATTTTTAATTTCATTGATGCATGATTATGAAAACTCAGGGTCAGAAATTGGGGTCCAAAGATTCAAAAAGTAAAACAACCAACCACTGGTGCTTCCCTTGACCTCAGTCTGAAATGGTGAGCCTGCCTCCTGGAATCTCAGAAGGAGAATGTATTTTAGAGCTATCTTCCCCCATTTTATATTTCTCTTTAGGGCTAGGATTAAAGGTGTGCACCACTGTCATTAAAAGTATGTACCACCCAGTTTCTGTGGCAACTAGTGTGGCTATTAGGATTAAAGGTGTATGTTACCATAATCTGGTCTGTAAGGCTAACCAGTGGGACTGTTTTACTTTCAAATCTTCAGGCAGTCTTTATTTATTAAAATACAATTAAAACACACTACATTGTTGCGGGAGGTCCTCCCGCTCCTCCAGCCTATAGCCTCTGAGATACCAGCCCATTGGGGCATGGTCTCTCTCCCTTTAAAAAAGCGGCCACTTCCCTCTCCTCCCTCTCTTCACTTCCTGCTCCGCTGGCGACTAGACTCCCTTCCTGGTAGCACAGAGGGCTGTTGTCTGGGACGGTGATCTGTAAGTTTTTCCCCCTTTAAATAAATACCACCCTATTAATCACCATTCCAAACTGGTGTGGCATTGTTTGTGACTCATGCCTACACTACATTTCATAGTTTAAAATAGTAATCATTAAACTATAATGTGACAAATATATTGCCAGAATACACAGAAATACCAGTTTCCAAAGCCATGGTTAGCAGAAATAAAAAAACCAGAAGTTTAATGATATTTAAATAAGTGAACGCTTAAAATATAGAAAGCTCTGAATTTATAGACGTGGCTTCATAAAAGTAAATATTACTCTGAATTTTGTTATGCCAGTTCCCACATCATATAGGAGGTCCTTAGCCTCTGTGTATGTTTTGTTTAATCTCTAATACCATAGTTCTTTTAATTGCACTCCACATCAAAAGCAATTATTTGCTCTTTAGCCATTAGGAAGCTTCCCTATCCTCTGTCATATTGTCCCATCTGTCTAACCTCTAATTCCCCACAAGTCCACCAATGTTGTCATTAACATGTAATATTAGTGGTCCCTCTTATGCAGTTCTTCAAGGCAGTTCTTCAGACAAACAAGTACAGCGTCTTACATTCTGCTTCCCTTCATAATTTGCTGCCATGGTCAATGTATCTCATTACACAAGTTTGATATTTAGATACAAGATCTGGCCATATGTTCACAGATAAGAAGATCGCTAACCTATCTTATGCTCACCCACTCTTCTTTAGGATGAGCAGAAATTTAGAATATTATAAGGGAATATTTTAGAGACTTGTACTTCATTAAGCAGGAAGTATTTTTTTTTTTAATTTGTGAAGCATGAGATGGGGATTTTGATTGGGATTGTATCAAGTCCTAAAGTTCATATGGAACCACACACACACACACACACACACACACACACACACACACACACACACAAAACCCAGATAGCCCAAACAATCTCGAGCAAATAAACAATGCTAGAGAGATTGCCATTCCAGATCTTAAGATATACTGCAGAAATATAATAATAAAAACAACACGGTGCTGGCACAAAGCAGGCATGTAGAATGACAAATAAAAATCACACTCAAACCTCAGCACAGGTAAATTAAGCCAATTAACACTTAACAATGATGTGAAAAGCATAAGCTGGAGAAAATAAATAATCTTCAACAAACGGTGCTGAGAACCTGGATGTACACACGAGGAAGAATAATTAGACCCAATATCTATCACCTTGCACACACACACACACACACACACACACACACACACACACACACACAAAACTAAATTCAAATGGATCAAAGATTTATAGCTGAAACACCGAAACGGCTACAAAACAAGGCAGAACCCTCCATACTATCGGAGCATGGAAGGCCTCGGAATGGACTCCATTTGTTCAAGCATGAAAGCAACAATGGAGAAGTGGAACTCCACAAAACTAAACAGCGTCTGCACAGCTGAAGAAACTCACTGAAGAGGAAGTGGAGTGAATGTGAGGAACCTTTGTTAGTTTACAACTGACAGAGACTAAGTACCCGAAATGGACAAAAAATTCAAAAAAAAAAAACCAAATAATTAAAACAACGACAACAAAATGACCCATTCAAAACTGGGCCAGGGACCTGAACAGAGAGTTCTCAAAGGAAGAAAAAACTAGCCAAGCTATATGTTCATTGTCCCTAACAATTAGGGACACCCAAATCAAAATGACTTTCAGATTTCCTTTTTTTCCCTGGTCAGCATGGCAAAGATCAATAAAATAGCCAACAGCACACCCTGGTGGGGTGTGGTGAGACGGGATGCCAACTCACTGCTGCTGGTGCTGCAAAGTGGCACAGGAAATATGGAAACCAATGTGGAGAGATTTAGTCAAACTCAAAATACATCTGCTCTGACCAAGCTATACCACTCCCCAGCATGTGCCCTAAGGACTGGATCTCATGACCCACAGGTACTTCCTCGTTCCACCATGTCCATTGCTGCTCTATTCACAAAAGTGGAACATGAAAACAACCATAATGCCTTCCGGCTGATGGACGGGTAAGGAGAATGTGGGAGATATACAATGGAATATTCTTCAGCTGTAAAGCAAAATGATGACACAAGCAAACGTCTCATGTTCTCTCCCATTGGCGGCTCCTAACTCCAAATCTTCAGATGTGGGTACATATCCTGGGTAACTGCAGAAACCAGGAAACTGAAAGGGGGACACTGTGAAGATAGGGAGTGGGGAGCAAGAGAGAGGGGACTAACAAGACACAAATGATCTGGTCAGGGAAATAGGAAAACGGGGCTCAGTAAGAGAGAAAGGAGACAAACACAGAAGAAGGATAGAGGAGAAACCAGCAGAGCAATAAATGAAGGAAGGGGACTCTTTATGATGGAGCAGTGACTACAAAGAAGGAGGGAAGAGGATACCAAGAATGTCTGTGAAAGTCCTAAGGAATCATGCTATTTATCTGAAAAACATTATGATGTATAATCATTTATATTATATCCACAGACACATAATTCCGTGCATAAATAGGCATATGTTGCTTTAATGAACTTTTCTCACTTTTGCTGACCTTGCTCCCTCCAAGAGCCAAAGACCATCTAACAAAAACCCCAATACCAGACATAAGAAGCCCACTTTGAGCTGTTGGTGAGGGTTGTTCAAGAAATTACCAAAATATACACCTTTTTATTTGGTCCTTGGTTGCCCCCTAGAGGTAGAATTTGAGCCCATATGAAGAACATACCATGCACTTCAGAAATTGTGTCTAGAATTCCTGGAGTTAGTTGACCTGAAGGCCTCCTTGCTGAGGACTAACTTTCAAGGGAATAGAATGTGCCACACCAACTTCCAAAGGAGGGACACAACCAGAGTCCTGCCCAGCTGTGATGTCTGTGACATTCAGCCTGGAACAATATTCAGATGTATGCAGTAGTTGCGAATGTATCTTGGAGGTAACCGAAGGGCTCTCTAACAGACTGAGTGTAGCAAACACAGGCCTAAATGTGGCAAACATAGTGCTGCCAGGTCTTCTGCCAGGTCTTGTCCTTTGCTCCTTTTCCCTCTCCCCATTACTAAAGACCACTAGGTCACATTACTAGAGCTAGTTCTCAAGTTGTATTTCTGTATTTGGCCACTGACCCAACAATCAAAATTCATTACATGGCTAATAATATGTCCAATCAGGACTTCTCAGCTTACTCTAGCACAGACTCCCCTTTTCTTCTGCTTAAAAATCCACTCCTGTGCAAATACCTGCTTATCTCGATTGTGCTTGCTACTGCTGCTGCTGCTGCTGCTTACTGTCAGCCCTTGCAGCCTCCTCTCTCCCTGCTTGTCCCTCTGGGGGAATAAATCTTTGTGCCTAGAACTTGGTGCCTGGGTGTGTCCTGTACTGAATCCAAGTGGGCCTTCCTCCCTTACAGTAACCAAGAACTCTCTACTTAGAATTAAAACTCACTCATTAAGAGGGAAACCTCGTCTGGTTCTGGAAACCTTGCCAACTACCCCAGGGATAATGAAGTTATGGATTTGAAGGTGAGTCACCAACCACAATTTACTGAACCTGCAGAACCCCTCGCTACATTATGAACATTTTCCTTATGCCCACAGATAAGTTCAGTCTTCACCCCTCATCAGGGAAACTTGTCTTTGCAAGGATCGCCGAGGCTTTGACAGGCAGCAGAGAGGCAAGCTGTTGCAAGACTCCAAGGCGGTTTAGTGCAACAGGACTCAGCAGCTGCCTTTGGTTCCAGCTCTGTGAGTCTGACCCCAAACTGTTGGTATAGGGTACACTTAAACATAGCACAATCTGGTAAGATGATTCTTGTGCACAATCCCATATGCGCATCAAAGCATATCTAAAACCCTTTAGAAACAAGGTAAGCTAAATACAGGTCAGATGTGGTTACATCAAACTCTTTGCAAAGCACATGTGACACCTTCCAGAAAGACAGGTTTTGTAGCTTGACTGAGAAAAACAAGGCCATGGGAATGGGTCAGTAGAAGACTGCAGTGCCAGAAAGTCTTCGGCCACAAAAATTGTGCAATGGTCACCAGGCTGCAGCCTTCTGGGCAGGCAGAAAACAGGGTTTGCATTCCTCCCTTTGAAGGATCAATCCTGTGTGATTAACATTTCAGGTTTCCCTAGTTAATGTCATCCAGCCTTCTACAGGAAGCCATTACAGAAACCCACAGCCAATCAAAATGCAGAGTTGTGGAGTCCAGGCTCAATGGATATATCTATAAAACACTCCTCCTCCTGAGGCTCAGGGAACATTTAGGAACACGGGGCAGAAAGATGGTAAGAGCCTGAGAATCAAGGAGTTGGCTGTGAGATTGTCTCCTAGGAATGTCAGAAGCGACAGTCATGAAGCCTCACCAACATGGCTGTATAAATACGAGTTGAACAAGGATGACAACAATACACAACCAAAGCAGCAGCATTGGCAGGAAACCAAGAGGCCTCTATCCAAACAACAAACTATACACAAGCAAGTGATGCCAAGAGTGGGAGCAATGGTCTTCTCTAGAGAAGAAGGAACCAATTGATCATCCAATATCAAATATCAAATAGTCTTCTCTAGAGAAGAAGGAACCAATTGATCATCCAATATCAAAAGGTTGGTCCTGAAAACATACACACTCATGGTACTGTAATAGGGATTTGCTTATTAGTAATTAATTATAATACGATTATAATATATTTATATTATATGTAACATATAATTAAGAATATATATGTATATGGTCTGGAAACTACAATGGATGAAAAATGAGGCCAGGAATTTGTAAGAGAGCAAGGCAAAGTAAATGGGATTGATTGGTCTGACTCCATCTTAAGAATGGAAACCATTTTGTTATAAATTCAGAACAAGTTCATTTCTGGTTGCTGCAAGATTCAAGTTGACTGTGTTTTAACTTGTTTCTGAATTTGACTTGCATCCCATCATATGGAGTTTGACTCATATCTTGAATATTCCCTGATAAGATAAAATGTTCTACCCCTTAAAACGTGCCCAAGAATGCCAGAATGCACCACCCCTGGGCTCCATACTAGGCCCACAGCCCTGGCATCCAGGGGCATCCAAGCTGCTCCTAGGTACCCCAGGGTAGAAAACACTTACCACCCACTAAACTTGTTAAGCCTTCCCAACAATCCTAGGGATCCCCATCCCTGGTTTCCATATCCTAGCCTACTTCATTGGATGAATTCTTTGGTTTTCCTAGAAGCTAGGCAGGCTCTAAGAACCCCAGAGGCCAGGCTGGACCTAGGGATCCTAGTCCTGGCGGCTCTACTGGAGGCCATGCTGGTCCTAGGGACCCAAGTCCTCCCCCCCCCTCCATGCTCCATATCCTGGCCTACAACTTTGGAAGAAGACTTTCAGTTTACCAGAGGTCAGGAAGGATTGAGGAACCCCCAAGCCCCCAAAGCCTCAGAAGGCCCCCCCCCCCCCGCACAGCAGAGACTCGTCTCGACCCTTCCGTCGTCCGACTTGGGTATCGTTGCAGGATTCGGAGACCTCAGGAACCATGCCGAAGCCACACAGCGAAGCAGGGACTGCCTTCATTCAAACCCAGCAGCTGCATGCGGCCATGGCTGACACCTTCTTGGAACATAATGTGCCGCCTGGACATTGACTCCGCACCCATCACGGCCCGCAACACTGGCATCATTTGTACCATTGGTCCTGCTTCCCGGTCTGTGGAGATGCTGAAGGAGATGATCAAGTCGGGAATGAATGTGGCTCGTCTCAATTTCTCTCATGGAACTCATGAGTACCATGCGGAAACTATCAAGAACGTGCGTGCAGCCACAGAAAGCTTCGCCTCTGATCCCATTCTTTACTGGCCTGTTGCCGTGGCTCTGGACACAAAGGGGCCTGAGATCCGGACTGGACTCATCAAAGGGAGCAGCACTGCAGAAGTGGAGCTGAAGAAGGGAGCTACCCTGAAGATCACCCTGGACAATGCCTACATGGAAAAGTGTGATGAGAACACCCTGTGGCTGGACTATAAGAACATCTGTGCCGGGCGATGGTGGCGCACGCCTTTAATCCCAGCACTCGGGA
>NW_004949175.1:27761-49815 GCF_000317375.1 Microtus ochrogaster | reverse complement strand
CTGTGGACCTCCCTGCTGTGTCAGAAAAGGACATCCAGGACCTGAAGTTTGGGGTGGAGCAGGATGTAGACATGGTGTTTGCATCTTTCATCCGCAAGGCAGCTGATGTGCACGAGGTTAGGAAGGTCCTGGGAGAGAAGGGCAAGAACATCAAGATCATCAGCAAAATCGAGAACCATGAAGGCGTCCGCAGGTTTGATGAGATTTTGGAGGCCAGTGATGGGATCATGGTGGCTCGTGGCTATTTGGGCATTGAGATTCCTGCAGAGAAGGTCTTCCTGGCTCAGAAGATGATGATTGGACGATGCAACCGAGCTGGGAAGCCAGTCATCTGTGCCACACAGATGCTGGAGAGTATGATCAAGAAGCCCCGCCCCACCCGTGCTGAGGGCAGTGATGTGGCCAATGCGGTCTTAGATGGAGCAGACTGCATCATGCTGTCAGGAGAGACCGCCAAAGGGGACTACCCTCTGGAGGCCGTTAGCAAGCAGCACCTGATTGCCCGTGAGGCAGAGGCCGCCATCTACCACCTGCAGTTATTTGAGGAACTCCGCCGTCTGGCGCCTATTACCAGCGACCCCACAGAAGCTGCTGCCGTGGCTGCTGTGGAGGCCTCTTTCAAGTGCTGCAGTGGGGCCATTATCGTGCTCACCAAGTCTGGCAGGAGTGCTCACCAGGTGGCCAGGTACCGCCCGCGTGCGCCCATCATTGCTGTGACGCGCAATCCCCAGACAGCTCGCCAGGCCCATTTGTACCGAGGCATCTTCCCTGTGCTGTGTAAGGATGCAGTGCAGGACGCCTGGGCTGAGGAAGTAGACCTCCGTGTGAATTTGGCCATGAATGTTGGCAAGGCCCGAGGCTTCTTCAAGAAAGGAGATGTGGTCATTGTGCTGACTGGGTGGCGCCCTGGCTCTGGCTTCACCAACACCATGCGTGTAGTGCCTGTGCCTTGATGGCCCTCTGGAGCCCCTCTTCTAGCCCCTGTCCCATCCCCTCCCCCATCCCATCCATTAGGCCAGCAACGCTTGTAGTGCTCACTCTGGGCCAGAGTGTGGCGCTGGTGGGCTGGGACACCCAGGAAAATTACTGTCGCTGAAACATAGAATAGAGCCCAGCTGTCTGTCTATCATATGGCCCTACCCAAGCCAGGGGTGACAGAGGAATGCAGAATTGGAAACCCTCTGGCTTTATCACAAAGGGGCAGCAACATCTCTTGTGTACTTTGCTCCTGTAGAAAGTTGTCCAGAGAACTCCCAGCCCTGGCCTGGAGTCAGGAGACAGCAAGAGTAGGGGCTTAGGGCATGGGGCCCAGGTTCCTGTGTAGATAATAACCTCTGGCCCCCAGGCCGGACTTGCTTCCCCAACAGCTTTGGCCTCCCCCACTGCTCCTTGTGCACTTCTCAGCTGTCACTGCAGTCACACCCTGCACTCTCCACCTCCGTTCTACTGTGCAGCATCTCCAGGCTGTTGCTATAGTGCCCACCTGAGTGTCAATAAACAGCAGCTGAAAAAAAAAACCTCAGAAGGGACACCCTACTAGCCTGAAGACTTACTAGTCACCAGAACATGTGACCATTTAAGCCAGAAGATCAGAGATGAAAGAGAAACCAAGGGACAAAGCACCCATCCAAAAAAGACAAATACAGGAATGAACACCTAGACCTATAATCATCCCAAATCCAGATGTCTAAGCACCACTATAAAAACATAATAACAGAAAGGCAACATGGCACTTCCAGAGCATGGCTATCCTATGACAGCAAGACATGAACTTATCAACACAGCTGAACATTAAGAAATGACCTTACAGATGACACCCTACAGATGACTTTATAAAGATGATAGCAGCCTTTAAAGGGGAAATGAAAAACTGTTTTAAAGAAATGGAGAAATAGGCAAACAAAAAATTAGAAGAAATCAATAAATCCACTAACAAATGCCAACCCAAGAAGAAAAAGAACAATCAAACAGGTGAAGAAAACAGTTTAAGACCTGAAAATGCAATAAAGAAAACACAAACCAAGGGAATTCTATGGTGTAGGAAGTCCTTCTGTATTTGTCTTGCTTTCATTGGTTATTAAAGAAACTGCCTTGGCCTAGTTGGTAGGGCAGATCTCAGGTAGGTGGGGAAGACAGAACAGAATTCTGGGAAGAAGGGCAGAGTGGCAGACACATAGGTTAGAATCTTGCAGGTAAGTTACGACCTCGTGGTGACATACAGATTATTAGAAATGGGTTGAATGAAGATGTGAGGGTTAGCCAATAAGAGGCTAGAACTAATGGACCAGGCAGTAATTAAATTAATACAATTTCTTTTTGGTTATTTCAGGGATTAAGCTAGCTAGGCGGTGGGATGTGGCCCGCTCCTCCTACTACAGAGTGGCACTCCAATGTGGTAACAAACTCCATGTAAAACCTGAGAGGGCTTAAAAAGGAATTCTAGACACAAATATAGAGTTTAGCACAGCTGGCGGCGTGCCATAGCTCCTTTAAGAGAGAATGTCCTGACTCAGCAGCCTTAAAAAAAGTGTACTGTTTTAAAACATGGCTTCCTGGGCTCTGCCACCTGTGCAAACTTTGGCTGTGGAGCATTTGTGGGCTCAGATGTTTGTGTGCCCACTTGGGGTTGGGAACAAAGTACCTGAGACCATGCCTGTGATCAGTGCTCCCTGCCTGGGCAGGTGGTGGGATCAGGTTTACTAGGCATGCACAAGCAGGAGAGCATGGTGGATTTCTGCCGCCATACACAGAGATGTTTCCAGGCTGCACAGTACTCTGTGTGGCAGATTTGGCTGTAACTCAGATCAAAAGAGTTTATGTGCTGCATGCTCATTCTCAGAGTTAAAATGCTAAGTGCAGCTCCTACCTGGTGGCCCCAGAGCTAGCAGAAACGGTACATCCACCATTTTGAAATTGGAGAGAGGTGGAACCAACATCCAGGGCAGCTACAATCAAGATGCTTAGCACTTTAAAAGCTCTTCAAGACAATAGAGAATTAAAGATAATACAATAGGACATATTCAGACATAAAAGACCTCTAAATGGGTCACAATGTTGGATAAATGTACGACGGCTTAGGAGAGAGAAGAAAAAAGGTATAGAGTAATAAAATAAAGTTAATGCTAAAAAAGGGTAAAGTTTTTAAAGAGACAGAGTACAGATGGTCATTGATTTAAAAATAAAGAAAAAAAGCAAAGTAAAATGGAAAATTCACAGAGAGTCTGGATTCTATGTATTATTGTGTTTTCTTTGATTTTTTGACTGTGAAGGAGCTAAGTACAGAGAGACATTTCATTGTATGGGCTAAGCTAAACCAGCATGTATATTATAAAGGTATAATGACTTCAGAATTTGGGTCTAAGGATATGATGCTTTGGAAAAGAGGTTCTTCTTTTGTTTCACAGAAGATGAGAACCTGTGTATTGCTTCTAGACCAATATGGTTTGATAGACCACACCCTCCAGAAAGGTTGCTGTGAACACTCTCAAAAAATTACTTCACTCACTGCTGACTGAGATGTCATATTCCCATATGTCCATATTCCCAAATATTGTTTATAAATGTTCTTTTATACTTAAAGAGGGATATGATATAGATATGAATAATTTACATTGGTATATATTTTGATTTATGGATACAAGTTTAAAGTCAATTTTATTGTATGTATATGTATTTCTGATCTTGGTTAAGGTATTGTGATTATGTAGTTTATTTAAAAAATGTAATGTATAATTAGGAAATACAGGTTGTTAATGGATAATCATCTATAATAGTCAAGTTTGTAGTCATGTTAGTTAGATTTTCTAAATGTGCATAGATATATTTCAGATAGACATTCTTCATATCTTTCAAAGACTACAGAATATGACATTTAAAATATTTTAATAAGTTAGGGTTTTTCATGACAATGAGACATGTCTGCATTTGGCAGCACAAGGTACTTCAAGAGGAAGATGCTCCTTATAGAGTTTGATAGCCATTTGGGTAAGAAACTGCTCTTGCCTGGACTGATGCATGAACTGGACATGTAGTACCCACAGAGAAATGACTGCTGAACTTGCCCAAAGGTGATATGGTCCTTCAGGGCTCCTGCTTCATGAAAGAGTCTGAGAGACCTTCTGTAGGACACAGAAAAAAGTGACTTAACTATCTTTAAAATTTCCTGCTTAATGGAAATGTCTGTTGGATACTATGGGCCTGTAGGCTGAAAATGGATGCCCCAATGGTACAGAAGAACTTTGGGTGACTGTACAGGAAGCGAGATGTCTCTGTCATTTCTAGAGTTTTGGAAGTTGTTTACTTCTCATTTATATAGGTAATATTATATTCTTCTGGAGTCTTTGATAGAGTTGAAGACTAGATAGATAGTTATAGTTATAATTTTTCTTTGTTATGATAAAAGATAAAATAGATCTAAATAATGTAATTGTAATTCTTTCTTGATACCTGTTATATGTAATTTTACTATGTTAAAGCCTTCCTTTTTGCTTAAACAGAAAAGGGGAAATGGTGTAGGAGGTCCTTCTGTATTTGCGTTACTTTCATTGGTTATTAAAGAAACTGCCTGGGCACAGATGCGGCACAGAGACCGGCACAGACGCGAACTTATATATTTTTTGATGGTTCAAGCTTGAAACAGTGAAGCCCACACTGAGAGCAGATCATCCCACTACAACTAATTCAAGTAGGTGTTTTGATGGCTGGCCTGCAGAGTGGTAGGCCTTTTGTTGGAGAGGTCCCTGGCGAACAGGGAGCCTGGTCCTGTCCCTGACGACCCTCCTGAGTGGTGAGAGTGTTCTTGACCTGCGGCGGGACCCAGGAAAAGGAGTGGGGGCATTCCCTGACCTCCTTGACTCCCTGGTCAGCCTGCGGGGCTGCTCCCCTCTGCTGGGGATGCTCCTCCTCTGCTGCGACCTCTCTCTCCCTGGCCCATCCCAGCTCGCCTCCAGAGGCTTCCTTCCTTTTCCCTCCCTTCTGTGGGGCCACAGGATCACCCAGTTCAGCCTTTTTGGGTGCTGGGTCGGGTGCTCGGGGCAGAGGGCAGTGGGAGTGTCTTTGTTTTGGTGGCTGGCCTGCAGAGTGGTAGGCCTTTTTTTGGTGAGGTCCCTGGCCAACGGAAAGCCTTGTCCTGTTCCTGTAGACCCTCCTGAGTGGTGAGAGGGATCTTGGCCTGCAGCAGGAGTCAGGAAAAGGAGCGGGGGCATTTTGTAAGCGGGGCCCCTGGCCAGCAAGGAAATCTGATCCTGCTTGAGAAGACCCACTAGACAGCATCGGTAGGAGGAGATGGGCAGGTGCGAAGGCAAGAATTCACCCAACAATCTGAAAAACAACATGAAAACACCAGAACCCAATGATCTTACAACAGAAGGACTTGAACACCCTAGCAGAGAAGAAGTGGAAAAAATTGACTTTATGAAAGCAATAGAGTCCCTCAAACAATATGTAAAAAATGCCCTTATAGAAATGGATGAGAAGTATAACCAAAAGTTTGAAGAAATGAGTAAATACATACATGATACCCTGGGAAACCAAGAAAAAACAATCAAACAGGTAATGGAAACAGTTCAAGAATTGAAAACTGAAATGGAAGCAAGGAAGAAAACACAAACTGAGGACTGGCTGGATATGGAAAATCTAGGTCAATGAGCAGAGCCTACAGAAACAAGCATAATCAATAGAATACAAGAGATAGAAGAAAGAACCTCAGATTCTGAGGACACCATAGAGAAAATAAACGCACTGATAAAAGAAAACAGCAAAGCCAACAAATCCTCATCACAAAACATTCAGGAAATATGGGACACAATAAAAAGACCAAACCTAAGAATAATAGGGATAGAAGAAGGAGAAGAGTCATAGTTCAAAGGCCCAGAAAATATTTTTAACAATATTATGGAAGAAAACTTTCCCAACCTAAAGAAAGATATTCCTAAGAAGGTTCAAGAAGCATACAGAACACCAAATAGACTGGATCAAAAAAAAATCCCCTCACCATATAATAATCAAAACACAAAACATACAGATTAAAGAAAGAATATTAAGAGCTGCAAAGGAAAAAGGCCAAGTCACTTATAAAGGTAAACCTATCAGACTTACACCTGACTTCTCTATGGGAACCATGAAAGCCAGAAGGTCCTGGATAGATGTACTTCAGAAACTAAGAGAACATGGATGCAAGCCCAGACTACTATACCCAGCCAAGCTTTCGTTCACTATAAATGGAGAAAACAAAATTTTTCCAGGATAAAAACAAATTTAAACAATATGTAGCCACAAATCCAGCCTTACAGAAAGTAATAGAAGGAAAATCACTAACCAAGGAGTCCAACAATGACCACAATAACTCAGACACCTAAGGACTGGCCTATCAAATGGGCCAGGGCAGTTTCCTTATTAACCAATGAAATCAACACAAAAAGAAGAACCTCCCACATCATAAAAGCATCTAAAAGGCAGGGAGAGAACATCCAAATCAATCAAACTAGACATGAAAAATGGGACATAACAACAGATTCTGAGGAAATTCATAGAATCATAAGGGCATAGTTTAATAGCCCTGTACTCCATTAGTTGAAAATATAAAAGAAATGGATACTTTCCTTGACACATTACAAAAGTTAAATTAAGATCAGATAAACAATTTAAACAAGCCTACAATACAGTATAATAAAAGATGCAATTAAAGGTCCAACAACCACAAAAACCTAAAGCTACAGATTCAATGCAAATCTACAGATTCAGTGCAACCCCCATCAAAATTCCAACATGATTCTTCACAGATCTTGAAAGGACAAATTTAAGATACACATGGAAATGGAAACTGTTAAGACAATTTTGAATAATAGAAAAATTGGTGGGAGATATCACCATTATGATCTCAAATCATGCTACAGAGTTATAGTAATAAAAACAGATTAGTATTTGCACAAAAACAGGCACATTGGTACATGGAATAGATGTGAAGAACCAGACATAAATTCACACACCTATGGATACCTGATTTTTATAAAGAACCAGAAAAACACACTGAAAAAGAGACAATATCTTCAATAAATGGTGGTGGTCGAACTGGATGACTGCATGCAGAGGAGTATAAGTAGATCCATATTTATAACCCTCAAATCATCCTCAAATGAATAAAAGAACTCAACATGACACAGGGACACTGACACTGACAGAGCAGAAAGTGAGAAATAACATTGAACTCATTGGTACAGGAAAATAATTTTTGAAAACACCCTTGTTAGCATAGACACTAAGAACAACAATTATTAAATAGGACCTCATGAAATTGAAAAGCTTTTATAAGACAAAGGCCACTGTATTAGGGTTCTCTAGAGTCACAGAACTTAGGAAGTGAATCTCTATCTCTATCTATCTATCTATCTATCTATCTATCTATCTATCTATCTATCTATCTATCTATCTATCTATCTATCTATCTCTATATAAGGGAATTTATTGGAATTACTTACAAGCTGCAGTCCAACAATGGCTAGTTATGAATGGAAAGTCCAAACATCTAATAGCTGTATTGTTCCACAGGCTGGGTGTCTCTGCTAGTCTGCTGGGATCCCAAAGGAGGAATGGATGTGATTACAAGGCAAGGGAAGCAGATGAAGAGCAAACTCTTCCTCTTTCTGTCATCCTTATACAGGCTTCCAGTAGAAGGTGTGACCCAATTAAAGGTATGTCTTCCACATCAATCTAGATCAAAGGCCTGTTACCTTCTTGCCTCAAGATCCAGATCACAAGTGTGCCCTCCATTTCTGGATTATACTTCCTTTCAGTTTCATTCAAGTTGACATTGAGGATAGCCGTCACAGACACTACCATAAGACAATGTCACAGTGTACAGAATGAGAAAACCTTCTTACCAACTCCACATTGGATAGAGGCTTATAGGCAAAAATCTGGACATGTAATTATAAACGGAGGTACAGATTTGAACAGAATATTCTCAAAAGAAAAAACTCAAATGGCTGAGCAGCACTGAAAAAATGTTCTGAAGGCATAAGTCACAAACAATCCCACAGCAGTTTGGAATATGATTAATAAGGTGGTATTTATTTAAAGGAGAAAACACTTACAGATCACCGTCCCAGACAACAGCCCTCTGCGCAATCAGGAAGGAGTCTAGTCGCCAGAAGCAGAGCAAGAAGTAAGAGAGAGCAAGGAGGGAAGATGCCGCTTTTTTAAAGAGAGAGACCACACCCCAATGGGCTGGTATCTCAGTGGCTATTGGCTGGAGGAGCAGAAGGACCTCCCACAACAATGTTCAATATCCTTAGTCATTGAGGAATTTCAAATCAAAACTCCTTTCACATTTTAATTTACACCAATCAGAATGGCCATGATCAATAAAATAAATGACAACTCATTTTTTGGGGGGAAGTAAGGGTAACATTCATTCATTGTGGTTGGGGTCAAAACTTTTACAGCTACTCTGTAAGTCAGTGTGGCAATTCCTCAGAAAGATGGGTATCTACCCTAAGATTCAGCTATACCTCTCTTGGGAATGTGCCCAATGAATGTGTCGTCCAACTACAGAGACACTTGTTCAGCCTTGTACATCACCACTCTATTCATAATAGCAAGAAACTGGAAGCAAACTAGATGCCCCTCAACTGAAGAATGGATAAAGAAAGCGTAGTACATGTTACATGGTGGACCATTACTCAGCCATTACAAAAATAAGGCCATAAAACTTGTATATATACAGAGAGAATTAGAGAAAAATCATCCTGAGTGAGTTAACACAGACCCAGAAACACAAATATGGTATACCCGTATTTCTATGAAGATATTAGCTGTTAAATCAACAATAATCAAGTAAAAACTTTGTAACCACAGACATTAGATATAAATTACGGGAATGTGGGGGTGGGTAAATAGATCCTCCTGAAAAATGAAATAGAATAGATAGTTATGGGTAGTTGGGTAGGGGGCAGGAATGGGAGGGCCAAGTGTGGAGGGTGAAGGAAGAGGGGTCAAGGAAAGGAATGCAGGGTGAGAAAACCAAAATTAAGGGCCATTTAAGGAATAGTATGAAACCTAAGATAGTAGAAGCTTTGTAAAATATATACATATATGAAGGGGATGTAAATGATATTCCCAAATAATGGGAGAGGCAGAGTCCCAACTAAATATCTCTTTTCACCAAGTGAAGTTTCCTGTATTGGGAGTGGGTTATAGTTAGTTGAGGTTTTGGCCAAGTATTCTCATGGGAATCCTCAAACAATCCAGGCACTTGTGAAGGTATAGGTTGCTCTCCACAAACTGATGGCAAGGCCCCGTCGCTGAAGGCAGAATTCCTACAACCCATTGAATATGGAGAATTTTAGTTGGTGTCTACACTGACTGTTCACCACTATGTTCCAGTGTCTTTGGTACAAGAAGGCACTCTGCATGCTATTAATGGAGAAACATAAACACAAGCACAGCCACACACTTTGATTTACAATGATAGACTGACTGTAAGATATGCTAATACAGTGATAACTCAAAACCTATAATAGCAACCAACCAACATCTAATTTGACTGAAGGCCAGGAAATGAAAACCATACCTAACACTGCTTGGGTAACCAAGAACCTGAAACTAGGAAGCTCATGAACCTAGGGGACAGCTAAATGCTATTGTTCTTTAAAAATAAAAGTCACAGTAAGATAACGTCTAATGATTCAGCTATACTTTTGGATCAGTGTCTTGCTTATCTATCATCAGAGAAGCTATATCCTGCAGATGAGGACAAATACAGAGACCCTCAACATCCATTATGTAGAGAATGAAAGACCTTGTATCACTTCACCCTAAATCTGATGTCTGCATCAAATCCCATCCCCCTTCAAAGCTTGGGTAAACATGTGGAAGAGAACGTGGAAAGAGTATAAAAGCCAGACTGTATGAAGAACATCAAGAAAACAAGGGCCTCTGAATGAACAGGATCAATGTGTAAACTTCCAGAGGTGACATATACAGGACCTGCATCATTCTGTATCAGATGGAGTCCTAGAGCTTAAAGCAGAGGGAGACAGAAGCAATCTCCAATTGGTAATCACTTGAACACTAAAATTCAGTTTTCTCCAAGACTGTATCACTGGGGAAACAAACTACTTTGAATGTTAGGCTGTTTGTCTAGCATTAGATGGCCAAAACCAACCAACCAATCAACCAACCAACCAACCAAACAAACAAACAAACAAACAAGCAAACCAAATGCAGTGGCATCATTTGAGGTCCCTTGACTAGTAATGTCATGGCTTTTATTTATTTTAATTTTATCCTTTAAAATTATCTTATTTATTACTTTTATTTTTATTACACACACATCTATTTCCCCTTGATCTTTATCATAAAAATCCTTTGTTTTTATACCATGACTTCCGTTTAAGTTACCCGAGTGTGGGACTGAATATGGCACTGCATCTGTATCTAATTCATGTGCCTTCTTTGGGCAGCTTTCCTTGTGCTTGTTTCTTTCGTCATAGTCCAATAAATTAGCTGTTGTTTCATTTTATTTTCCTATAGAAAATTATTATTATTATTATTATTATTATTATTATTATTATTATTATTATTATTTTGGTTTTTCAAGACAGGGTTTCTCTGTGGTTTTGGAGCCTGTCCTGGAACTAGCTCTTGTAGACCAGGCTGGTCTCGAACTCACAGAGATCCACCTGACTCTGCCTCCCAAGTGCTGGGATTAAAGGAGTGTGCCACCACCGCCCAGCTAGAAAATTATTTTTTAATTCAATTCATTTACTTATTTTTTATCTGAACCACAGTTTTCCATCCTTTCTTCCTATTCCCTCCCTGCCACCTCCCGCCCTTCTGCCCCTACCAATCTAGCCCACTTACTTTTCTGTTGAGAAAAGGGCAGGATTCCCATGGATATCAACAAGACACGGTATATAAAGTTGCACTAAGACTAAGCACCACCACCACCTTGTATTAAGGCTGGTCAAGGCAGCCCAGTATGAGGGATAGGTTCTCAAAAGGCAGCAAAAGAGGGAGCGAGCGATAGCCCCAGCTCCCACTGTTATCAGTCCCCCAAGAAGACCAGGCTACACAAATGTCACATATATGCAGAGGGCCCAGGTCAGTGCCATGCTGGCTTCCTGGTTGCTAGTTCAGACTCTGAGCTCCTATGAGCCCAGGTTAATTGGTCTGTGGGTTTTCTTGATGTGTCTTTGATCTGTCTGGCTCCTACAATTCTTCCTCCATCTCTTCAGCAGAATTCCCTCTTAGAATTAGCTCGGCCTAATGTTTGGCTGTGGGTATCTGCATCTGTTTCCATAAGTGACTGGATGAAGCCTCTCTGATGACAATTAGTGTAGGCACTACTAATCTTTGAGTATAACAAAATACCATTAGGTATCGTTACATTGACATTTTTTTTCTCTCTCCAGTTTTATTTGGTTCTTTCCTTGGTCTCTGAATCATCCAGCCTATGGGTCCTGGAACTCCAGGCATTGTCAAGAGTGGGTTCACTTTTGTGGTATGGGTCTGAGGCTGGATGAGTCATTGGTTGGCAACGCTTACTATCTCTGTGCCACCCTTACCTCAGGATACCCCATAGGCAGGACAGACCATAGGTTGAAGGTTATGTGGCTGGGTTGCTCCACTGCAAGTCTTGCCAGGTCAGAGGAGGTGGCCATTTCAGGCTACATAACTGCTATTGCTAGGAGTCTCAGCTCAGAAATCCTTGTAGATTCCTGAGAATTTCCTTTGCATCAGGTTTCTACCTCACCCCCAATTTCCCACTTTCCAGTCATATCTTTCAGTACTTGCCCCCCCATACTCCCTTGACCTGATCCCTCATGATGCCATCCCCACACACCCCCAGACCACCCACAAAATATATTCTATTTCCTCTTTCCAGGGAGATCTGAGCATCTCCCTTGAGGCCTCTTTGTTACCAAGCCTCTCTGAATCTGTGGATTGTATCACAGTTATCATTTAATTAACAGCTAATATCCACTTATAAGTGAGTACATATTATGTTTGTCTTTCTGGGTCTGGTTTACCTCATTCAGGATTATTTTTTCTAGTTCCACCTATTTGCCTGAAAATTTAATGATGCCATTGTTTTTAACAGCTGAATAATACTCCATTTTGTAAATGTACCCAAGGAAATTAACTATAACCGTGAAAAAACCAGCAATAAATAATCTCACACCAGCAAAACCCAAATAAGGGAAACACAAACACACAGAGAGATCTACTACTACCAACACCACCATCAACAAATTAACAGGAACTAGCAATCACTGGACATTAGTAACTCTCAATATCAATGGACTCAATTCACCAATAAAGAAGATACAGGCTACCAGAATGGATACAAAAACAGGTTCCGTGCTTCTATTGCATACAAGAAACGTACCTCAACATCAAAGAAAGACATTACCTCAGAGGAAAAGGTTGAAAAATGCTTTTCCAATTAAACAGACTTAAGAATAAAGCTTGTGTCCTGCTTATTCAATTTGGACAGCATACTGTCAGCAGTTGAGGCAAGAGCACTTTTTTTATCCAGTGCCTAGCCTTTTTAACCTTTACTGTTGCTGGACCCTAACATCTTCCTGGGGGATGGGTGGTGAGACGGCAAGGCATCAATGATTCAGAGAGCAGGAGTCAGATAGAAGGCATATAACAGGCTCATTTATTTAACAATAGGGAAAAACTTATCTACCCTTCCAGCACCCAGGCATTCCAATCCATTGATAGATATCACATGATCCCCCCTCATTGACTATGCACAATCAGGACCTCTGACAGTACCTGTTGCTAGCCTCTAACACACCTTAAAATAATATTCTACAACACTTTGTCACAAAGAATGCAAACTCCCTGTGGAGTTTCTTCGATGCCCATCATCTTCTCTAAACTAGATTGGTCCTGTTAGGAGCAGACATGTCTCATTGTCATAAAACATAAAAGGGCCTATGTTAATAAAACATCTTAAAGGTCATATTTTGTAGATCTCTGGTGTTTGAAGATGACCTGTCTATCTAAAATACATCTCTGTTTGACTTTGAAAACATACCTAATATGACTACAAGTTCAATTGTAATAGGTGACTAATTGCTAAACTGCATTTCCTTATTATCCTAAATAGCTGGTAATTATAAATTACAAGGGCTAGAAATTTGCACTTCATTATTAAATGAGTTTCATAGGTACCATATCTTGAATAAGATTAAAAATGTATGTTCTGTGTGTTCTAACAAAAAATAATCTCAACTTTGTATCAATATACAAAATCCAAGTGAATGTAAAATATTTAAAAGTAGTAGTTACTTTTTTGGTTTAAAAGTAGATTTAATAATTTACCTTTTAATCCTATTTCTACATCCCCCCCTTATTTCTTTTCAGAGTAGATTCATAATCTATCCTTATACAAAATCATATCTATATCTCCCTCATTTTCAAAACAAGAACTCCAAATCTAATCTCCTTTCTTTCAACCTTCTTCCTGATGACAACTTGCAACCAACTCCCCTAACCAATGACAAATATCCATAACCCATTGAACAACCAAAATCCACCCACCCCACCTCTTGGGCATGTGGGCTTCAATGTTCTTAAATTTACTTCCTTCTATCTGGGGGTGATGACAGGGGGGTCCTGGAAAGAAAAATTTGGGTTAATTATCAAGTCCTGGAGAGGTAGCTGTATCATTTGTTGTCCTGTCCAGTCTCTACATAATGGGAAAGTTCAGGGCTTGTCTCAAGTCCTGGCTAGAATAGTCTGTAAGGCTGGATCATCTCAGCTAGCCACCTCAAGCATGCTTGAGTTTACAGAAGGAGAGAATCACACTCCAACTCTAAAGTCAGCTTTAATTTTTATTTGGACTGGGACTCCAAAAAGACCATTTCCGTTATATGTCTGTAGAGAAAAGCAGAAACAAACATTTGGGAAGATTTATGAAGTTTTACCCTTTTGGAGATGTGATATACTAATAGGCTAAATTGCTCTTTTTCTTGGGACATTTTTCTGCATGATTTGTTCTTTTTCTTCAGATGTCTCATTTGTCCAGTGGTCTTCATATTCCTTAGTTGTATGTCTTCACTCTCCTGAAAAGACAAAAACAAAACCCTTCCTCAACACTAATTTTGGGGAAGTTGTTTTATGGCAAGTTACATATGATCAAATGAAAAGCATTTGTTAGTTTAGATTGAATGGCGGTGCTTTTTGATTAAATATTTCCTTTTCTAACCAAGGGGTACCTCTTGTTAAAATCCAATCTTTATCGATTTTGATGGTATCCATAGCTTTTCTTCTCCTGTAGAAACAAAAGCAAAACCCCTTCCCCCACATAACACATGTCCTGGTTTCCAATCTGCCTTCTTTCTCCCAGCATTCTGTTCGGTCTACTCCGCCTATCTAAATTCTGCCCTATCAAAAGCCAAGGCAGTCTCTTTATTAACCAATGAAAGTAACACATAGATGACCCTCCTCCATCAAATAGGTCTTAATAATAAAAACCCAGAGTCAGATATAGGGGAAAATGCTGGGAGACCAGAGAGATAAAGGAGCAAAACCAGAGCCATCTTACCTACTCAACTTCTCAGCTGAAAAGAGATTTAACTCCTGTCTTCTCTTGTCTTGTTATTTCCTCTCTCTGACTAGGCATATCACTTCTTTTCTGTCTGTACAGACCTCCAGACCTCTATCATTTGCTAGTAGCTAGCTCTACCTTCTGATAGTCAATCAAGCTTTATTTGTATAAACAAGATATTACCAAAGGATGATGTCAATAGGACAAAATGGCAGAATGTTCTCTTGCCAAACCCTGAAAGACTGGTGCCTAAATCAAATTGAGCCTAGTGCCTCACCAGATCTTGATATGAGAATGTGTGGTTTGGAGGAAGAGAGGAAGGGCTGGTGAGACTGAGATTAAGCAGATGGAAGGAGCGAAAGAAACAGAGGCTCCCATCTTGATTAGGAAGTCCCTTTCCAGCAAGGGACGAGGACAGGTTGGTACCACTAGGAAAGAATGGGTGAGGGTAATACCCCTAAAGATGCAGGAAGGAGTAGGGTTTGGTAAACTTGGTAAGGTTGTCCCCCTACTCTGTTTTCTGCAACAGAGTGAAAATGGAAAGAAGCCAACTGTATTCATGAGCAACAAGGAAGCAGTGAGGTCTGATGGTCTCATCTTCTGTCCTTCTATCCCCCCACCAGGCCTCAGCCCATCTCTCCCATCAATCTCACACACTCCTTTTGAAGATCAAAATAACTGAATATGCTTGTACTATTGATGACTAATCAATAAGGTTGCTGACTTGAAGCAGAAGGCTGGAGAATAACTCGGTGAAGGACAGTGAATGTCAGACACATCCAGTGCCTGAGGATTGTGTTGACTTATGGCAACAATAGTCCACAGACACCTCAGTAATATGACAGCCCCTGTGGGACCCTAGCCAGTCATGTAACACAGAGTATGTACCTCTTACTAGATACTAGACCAAGCACTTCACAAATATTAACTTACATGCTTTGACAACTCACCGATTCCTGTGATTTTGTTCCCCAATGTTAAATAATGAAGGGCTTAGCATAGCTGCCTCTCTCCAACACCCTGGGATTCCCACAAACACAGAGAGTTACCCCAGCTGAATAATTATGTCTGCATTTGGCCCCTCAAAGCACTTGGCTCAGCACCAGTGTTCACGTGGTTAATTCCTGCTCCCTTACATCCCCCATGTGCATTTTGTGTCCCTGAGAGACTGTACAACAGTCCTCATCTTCTGTGGGACTCCTTTAGCTTAGTGCCCAAGGCCAACCAGCCCTTAGAGTGGCATGTGTAGATCCTCAGTAGAAGCCAGGACATACCTGGCTGGGCACACCGTCCTAGATGGCTGACCAATCACGTTCCTGAGTGCAGGCCATTTCCTTGTTCCTATCTTCCCATGCTCATTGTCAACCACTGCACGCAGACCTGATGGCCATCAAAAGTTCAGCACCAATTCGCAAGGTCTTCCCTCAACAAGAACTAAGTGCTATGTGGATTTCTCTTCCACACTTCCCTGTGCTCCCCAAGTCCCCCAGAGCTCTGAGTACCCACCATCACCCCTGTTTGTCGGAACTCCCAGCTCCAGCTCTTCAAATCCACACCCGGCGCCCTCACCAGCTGCTGCCACTTCAGGGCAAGAAACTGAGCAGCGGCTTGAGTTCTGTTTTCAGGTTTTCTGTCGTTTCCTGCCACACTGTCCTCACAGCTACTTCCTGAAGTTTGAGGCAGTTCTTTTGGCTTTAGATTCTTAAAACGGTTAAGTGTTTCTGTGTCTAGTATTTTGAAAAGCTTTTTCAGGTCATGGGATAGTTATAAAAATGACCACATCTGAGCCACATCCCTAACAGTTAAGACATGTTCAAGAATGCTCTAGAACCACTCTGTGTCTTACGTAGGACAGTTGCATCTAGGATAGTAAAAGAATTCAGAACAAGCCAGGGGGCTGTGGTGGCAAACATCTGTGATTCCAGCACTCAGGTGTAGCCTGGGCTACAACAAAACTGTTGTAAAGGTCTGGCCTGAGGGAGGAAAACAAAAACAACATTTGATGTGGGCTGGAGCAATCAAGAGAGGCTTCCTGGGAGATTGATCTCTATGTAAATCTTGAAGGGCAAGCCTTAAAAAGACCTCTTCATTACCTGTAGTGCTTACAATGAGGCTCACACAGAACTGATAGCAAAGGATAACTCCTGAGAAAGGAGGGAGAAAGTTTCCTAGCTTGTTGGGAAACTGTGTGGAGCCTGAGCTCACTGATAGAAGTCTGACTCCAGATGAATTTCTCCAAGAGCTGTGAGCTCTGGCACATTCCATGCTGTTAAGATCTGTGGCTCTGACATGCGCAGTGGTGCTCCTCAGACTTGGGGAGCCGCAGGAACGCCAGAGCCAGACAAAACCAGAGCGGATGCCGGGGAGGCAAGCCAGACCCGGGATCGGTGGCACGACCCAAAAGGCGGCCTGCCGGTTCATCCCCACGGGCACCGCAGGCAGGACAGAGGGTGGCCCCTAGCGCGGTCACTGCGGCGGCGGCGGAAGAGGAGGAGAGCCGGCTTTAGCAGTGCAACCGCCTGGTGCTCGAGGACACCAGCAGCTGGCGGCGGCTGCAGAGCTCGCGGGGTCAACGACAAGAAGGCTCGGACGACTCTGAAGTGGAAGATGAAGCAAACGATAATCTTCCTCCTCAGAAGAAGCTAGTTTGGGTGGATGAAGATGATGAGGATGAGGAAATAGTTGACATGATTTCGGAAACAATCAGTTCCCGAAAGATATAATGGAAAATGCCAGAGAAAGCAAACTCAAAAGATAAGCTTCAAAAGAGACTTAAAGAGGAATTCCAGCATGCCATGGGAGGAGCACCTGATTGGGCAGCCTGGGCACAGGTGCAGAAAAGCTTCAGATCATGAAGGTGGAGAGGATGAAGATGATTTGTGGCAAAGGACTGGAAATTTCATATCCACATCTACTTCTCTTCCAAGAGGACTTCTGAAGACGAAGGACTGCCGTCCTGCCATTGCTGAACGGACTACCGCTGCTCGGATGCCATCAGTGCGGTCCATCCTGGCGCACAGGTGGTGATGCTCCCTGGGCTAGATAATGCTATCTCGCTATTTCAAGGAGATGGCAAAACAAACTCGAAAATCCTGAGCATCTATTTGGAAAAATTTCCGATCTTTAAGGCTTGGTACACTGCTAACGGAGAAGAGCTATGAGCTGCAAGTGTGCACAGCAAGGTTCTTTATGTCTGTGATATGCGAGCTGGAAAGTTAGTTCCTGTACATCAAGTGAGAGGTGTGAAAGAGAAAATAGTGAAGCGATATGAAGTCTCTCCCGATGGATCCTTCCTGCTCAGAAGGGGCATTGCTGGGTTTTCTCATTTGCTGTCAATGAAGACGAAAGAATTGATTGGTAGCATGAAGATTAATGGAAGAATAGCAGCATCCACATTCTCTTCTGATAGTAAGAGGATATGTACTCCTTCTGGGAATGGAGACGTTTATGTGTGGGATGTGAATTCGAGGAAGTGCGTTAACAGATTCCTTGGCTAAGGCAGTTTATATGGAGTAAGCATTGCTGCATCAAAGAATGGGCAGTACGTGGCTTGTGGCTCTAAGAGTGGAGTGGAAAACATAGACAGTCAAGATTCTTGCCTCCAACAAAAGCCAATAAAAGCCACAATGAGCCTGGTCACTGGTGTCACTTCCTTGACCTTCAATCTCACTACAGAAATCTTGGCAGTGACTTCAGGAAAAATGAAAGAAGCTGTCAGATTGGTTCGTCTTCCTATACAGCATTTTCTAACTTTCTGGTTTTTACAAAGAGTGCTATTTCTTATGTTCAAACCATGGATTTTTCTCCCAGAGGTGGATCCTTTGCCTTGGGGAATGAGCGAGACAAAGCCCTGTTGTATAGTTTGCACCATTACTCAGATTTCTGAAGATGTTTTTGCAGAAATCCAGTTGAACTCATCTCGGTCCTTCTTCCCAGAAATTTCCCAGTGTGTGATGATATATGGATGATGATTTATGGAATCCATGCTAAAAATGAACAGCAATGTCTTAATAAATGTATGATAACTTTGTTTGAAAGGAAACAAAAATCTGTGGCCCTTCCTTTCTATCCTCAAGTCAGACATGCTCAGGTGACTTGTTTGGGCCAATGAAATAGACCCTCTCTGAGGCCAGGGCCACTGAGAGTTCGGAGGCCTTTATTGGCTGCTTTACAAATAATCAACCCTCAAGGGGAACTCCTCTGGCAGCCTGGGGCCCTCAGTGACAAAGACAATACAAAGAAGTACCAAGATAATCCTAAGAATTTGTTATTGAATCTGACCCAGGCTCTTCTGATCTTGGTGGGCTGTGGAATTGTGGCCTGATTGGCTTAGAGATAATGAACCCAGAAAGGGTCCCAGACAGGTTTCTCCAGTCTTGGACTGAAGAGAGCTTTTCAGCAGTGAACAGAGCATTCCTGCAGGAGAACAGAGAGTTTCTTCAGAAGAATAGAAAGCTTCTAAGATCCCTTCCAAATGGACACTAGACTTGGGACATTTTATTTGTTCTGTTAAAGCTGTTTTAAAGTAGAGAAAATGTAGAAATCTTTTAGCTAACCTGGAATTCTAATCCAATGTCAGAATTAGAAGTATCAGAGCAGACATTATAACACATCATAAGGCAATGCAGTTCTCTGGAGAAGCCACAGGACATTAGAGATCCGACCGAGAAAACTCATTTCCCCTTTACAGATACCCCACGTTCATCCCTTGAGGAGTGGAGTGTAACACACAGGAATAGCTTTGAAACTAAAGCGACTGGGTTCGAAATCCACTTGTACATTGAGCTAGCCGGCCAGCTTTTCCCAAGCAGCAACTTCATACAAAAGTGTAATTACACCCACGCAACCCGCATGAGCTACGAAACTCCTCCCTTGCATATTATAGGAGACTGATTTGCTGTTTTCTTCTGAGACAGTCTCTCTATGTAGCACAGGCTATCTTAAACTTATTAGATGGACAAGACTGACCCCGAACTTATGATCTCCTGTATCAGCCTTTTGGATGCCAGAGTTACAGGCAAGTGCCTAAAATTTTCCAGTATTCTCTCAGAACTATACACAAGGCTTCAGGACTTCACCCCAGCACTCTGCTCCTTTAACTCAGTCTCGGTGTGGATTTCTTCCCCCCACCTCGTCTGCTTTGGCTCCAGCAACTGAGGCTAGAAGGATGCTCACAGCCCTCTGAGGCTGGTCAGTGAGAAGGGAGGATTTTCAGGACTTTAGTACTCTGGGAACCATCCCTCCACCCTCCACTCTCCAGAGTGCAAACACAGGTACGTAACAACTGTGCAAACAGACAGCCTCACACAAACCTTCATTAAGTGACACTTTATTATTTTACAGTAGTTCAGGAAAGTCCTTGGGATGTTGTGACTAAAATGTAATCACCACAGAACATAGAGCTGATTGGTGAGCCCATCAGTCTTCTCTTCATCAGGTGATGAGCACAGAAGGGAAGACATCATGTCTGTAATGAGAAAGCCGGCGGTTAGCAAGGGGGCACAGGCACAGTGGTGTCACTCGTGACCATGGCTCTCAGGTCTGGATCAGGTGTTTCGTCTTCTCTTCCCATTGCCTGAGTTCTGTTCACAGAGCCGGGTGACAATGGCGTTGAAGATGGAATAACTCACACCCGCGTGCTGTAGCTTAGGGGTTCTTGAGGCTAGAAGTTGTGATGCTCCGGCTCCCAAGTGGCTTCAGGACATCTATGGAGGGACATCCAGAAAACAGGATGCACCAGGCCTTGAGTTCTAACCTGTCCTCATGGCCACCTCTGTTGTTATGGGAACTTTCCAAGGAGTTGCAGATGGGCTGGAAGTGGGAAGGCTGTTCTAAAAACTACAATTCTGACATTAGAGATGAAGGAATTACAAGTTCTGTGAGCTGCGGTCGAGTGATGGGTTTATAGAGGACCTGTGAAACACAGGACGAGGAGGACGTGAACCATCAGGAAGTAGATGGTTGCAAGCAGTGGCACTCGGGTCCAGCAATGGCAGAGTGAACTCAGAACCCGCTTCCATCCAGCACCACTCCGGGGCTGAAACAAACAAAACAACAACAAAATGAGGAAGTCAGCTCCATTTGTAGGCTCTTGCTCTTCAACAGTAATTCTGCATCTCAGCCAACTGATCCCATCCTCACAGAGGAGGGGCATCCGGGGAGAAAGTTTCCTCAGTGGCTGACCACCAATAACACTGCCCATCTCCGTACCTCAGCCCAGTCACACCACAGAGCTCTCCCTGCGTCCTTCCCTCTTACCCTTCGGCAGCTGCTGCCTGGGATGTCTATCCACACTGATGTCTTCTGTGAACCACCGGCACCAATGGTAGGAGTCTGGGCTGGATCACATTCACTCTGCCCCAGCCTGTGTTGAGAGAAAGATACACACACGTCCCCCGCCTGAGAATCTTCCCAGCCATCCTGGGAAGGTGGCCTAGGGGACTGGCAGCAGAGATTTCTCCCATAGGCCAGGCCACACAGTAGTAACGGAACTGCCTATTCAGGATGCTGGCTTGGGTGCTTCCGGCTGGGAAGCTGGTTAGTGTCTGACCCATGGAAGCACGACTAACAATCAACGAACTAGAATCCAATGCCCATTAGAAGTTCCACATTTTTTCTGGGTCATCCTTGTTCTCTCTCTTTTCCTCCAGCTTTCTTCTCTCACCCTCTCGGAGCGCCATCTCTCTCTTAGACTCTTGCTTCATCTGGGCTAACGCCTCCTCCAGTTTATTGACTTTTTGTATGAGCTCCTTCCGCCGACAAGTGTCCCTGGAACTTCCTCTTCTGCTCCTGTCTTTATTCAGAAGCTCCAGTTCCCGCTGAAGCCCCTCTTTCCTCACCAGCTCCGCTGCGCTTGCCTCATCCTGACTGTGATTACAAACGGCTCTGTGACCTTTTTCCTGCCTGCTCCTTTTTTGCTTCTTCAGCTCTGGACAATAAGTTGAGCTGCTCCTTCAGAGTTTTGATTTCAACCCCAAGAGAAAACTTCTCTTTATTAAGCTGAACCATTTTCTCTGTCATACGGAAGCTGAGTTCCGTCATTTGCTGACCCTGAATGGTTTGCTGGAGTGCCTCCACATCTTTCTTTTTCTCTTGCAAGAGTTGGTCAGTTTTGGTTATTTCCAGTTCCTTCTGTGAAAGAGCCTGTGAAAGGCCTTCCATCTTACCTGCGATATCCTTCACGTGTTCTGCCCCCTCTCACACCTCACTCTCCTTCCTCTGCAGCTGCCTTTGCAGGGTTTCTATCTGTGTGCCCTGTTGAGAAGACTGTAGTTGCACGTTATCCAGTTCTTTCTGTGAAGATTCAATTTTCACATCCTCCTATTTGCCTTCTATGCTTAGGCTGTGGATTTGTTCTGTGAGCAGGTTGTGCTGAGTTGTCTGGCTTTTGTAGTCCTAGACTGATGGAGGAAGGTCATTGGTTAATTAAATAAAGAAGCTGCTTGCCCTGATAGGTTAAAACAGGAGGGAGGAGTAAACAGAGCAGAATGC
>NW_004949175.1:22868-24851 GCF_000317375.1 Microtus ochrogaster | reverse complement strand
GCCAGTAAGGGCTAGAGCTAAAGGGCCAAGCGGTGATTAAATGAACACAGTGTCCGTGTAATTATTTCGGGTAGAGCTAGCCATGTGGGCGGCCGGGTGCCGGGACGCAGCCCGCCGCTCCTATTTCTACACTAGACCTCTTTGCTTTTCTGTTTCTTTAAGGCTGCATTCCAGTTCTCTGACCTAAGCCCTCAGTTCAGGTAAGACATCAAGCTCTGCCACCCGAGAAAGAAGCTGGTCCTTTTCCTCAGACAAAGTAGTGGGCAAGCTGTGGGCATTCTCTGCATCCTTCTCAAATTCTTCAGTTAGCGTTGTTAGGCTGCTAAATTCCTTAGCTTCCTCATCTAATTTTTTTCTATACATACCTTTTGCCTCATGAAGCCTTGTCTCAAACTCCAAAATTTGAGCTTTCAGACTTTCCAGTTCATCCTGGTGACACCAGCAAAGATCTGGTACGGAGGGAGAATGTGTCCACACTGTCCAGCTTTGCAGAGCTCAGTTCTACTGCATCGTCATTTGGAGACCCTGCCTCAGATGTTGGAGGCTGGTCTTCAGTGCTTGCCTGCTCCTCTCTCTCAGGCCCTGGGACGCTGCTCTCTTCACTGAGCACCGAGGGGTCATCCCCCGCCGTCACTGAAAGGGCTCCTTCACTCTCCATCGGCTTCACTTCTTTCTGGTCCAGGACCTCAGAGTCCCCGTCAGGCCTCTTGCCCTGAAGCTGGGACTTAAGAAATGCAATTTCCTCCTGAGATTCTTTCATTTCCACTGATAAAACTGGTAACTTTTTATGTTTCTGAGAAATTATGTTCTCTGGGACATCTAGTCCACTTTCTTTGGCATAATTGCTCTTGCTGATCTTTTAAAACAGAAACGGAAGAAACACCAAGACCTTAAGTAGCCAAATATTTCAGAAAACATTAAAATTAGCCACTACAAACTAGCACTTCTCAAACTTACAACCTCCTGGTTCAAACTTCTTTTATACCACGAAGCTATTAAAATTTGTAAAACTCTGCATCTCCCACACTGAACGTGTAGGATTCAGTCAGCTCCACTCTGAGGTCTCTTTCTAGTCAAAAGGTCCAAGGAAGTGTGGAATCAGTTTTCTAGATATTTCCCATACAAAAAAAAATTCTTCTTCTAGGTTAAAACGCCTAGTTATTTCTCCTAAAAACTGGTTTTCAAAAAGCCCGCAATGAATTAAACACCCCACCCACCCTATACCAAGGAGTAAGCTATGAGATTTCTTTCCCTAATCAATTTACTGAAACAAGAGAGTTGTACAAGTAAACAGAGTAAGCATTAACACTGACAAGTTGACTACCAAACAAGCAGATGCAGATGAGTTGCCAAGATCAAAAAGCCCAAAATGAGCTCTGCTGGTCCTGGACGTGACATGTTGGGTGGTGTGGCAATGAGACAGTCATCACAGATTCCAGGTTAGGCTACTCAGTCCATGCCATCTCCGTGGATGTTTGCTTGGGGAAGAAAACCAGTGAGTCTCATGAAGTAGCTAATTAGTTTAGGGTCAGTAAGAAACCCTGCCTTAAAAAATACAATGGAGAGAAACCAAGGAAGAAACCCGACAGTGATTTCTCTTCACACACACAGGCACGGGCACAGGCACAGGCACACGCACACACACCATATACAGATGTACACAAACACAGGGGCTTGGGGGATGTGGTGGTGGCTCACTGGAAACAGTTCTTGCTGAGGAAGCATGAGGACCTGAGTTTAGGTCCCCAGCACCTAGTAGATGCCAGACATAGTAGTACCTGTCTGTAATCGCATCATTCTTTTTAAGTACTTTCTTGCTAGAACTTCAAGCACTATATTGAAGAGGTATGGAGAGAGTGGACAGCCTTGTCATGTTCCTGAGTTTAGTGGGATGGCTTTGAGTTTCTCGCCATTTAATTTGATGTTAGCTGTCGGCTTGCTGTATATAGCTTTTATTATATTTAGGTATGACCCTTGTATCCC
>NW_004949175.1:17680-21362 GCF_000317375.1 Microtus ochrogaster | reverse complement strand
CTTCACGGACTTCCTTCTTCTCGGATTCTTTTCTAGTTCATCTCTGTGATTTTGAGGGACATTACCAGTTCGCTCATCTATGCAATTTCTGTTTTAAAATTCCTTTTCTTCACTACTGTTTGCTACTTATTTTCTGTTTCTTTGGTTTTAATTTTCTTTCTTTTTTGTTTGATTTTGTTTGTTTGTTTTTTGAGACAGGATTTCTCTGTGTAACAGCCCTAGCTGTCCTGGACCTAGCTCTTGTAGACCAGGCTGATCTCAAACTCACAGAGATCCACCTGCCTCTGCATCCCAAGTACTGGGATTAAAGGCATGTGCTACCACTGCCCAGCTGTTTTTAATTTTCTTACTAGAAGCCCATCTTTTTTTTTTTAAATCTGTGTTGATATCTTTTTAAAGCAACATTAGCTTGTTTCCACTAGAAATTATTGGCAGACCTTTAAGGGAATAATTTTAAGTATTCTCCTGAGCAAATATGATCCATTTTTAGTACAAGTCTTATCATTTTAAACTAAATAATATTGCAATTTTCTAAATTAAGTCTCCTTTGACAACTTTGTGAACAAGGCCTCCGTGGCTCAATGAAAAGGTATTGAATGTAAGTTTGATGATTAATTTTGTGTGGTAACTTGGCTGGATCATATTACCCAGATCTTTGGCCAAATGTTATTCTAGGTGTTCCTATGAAGGTATTTTAGTTGACATTAACATTTAAAGCAGGAGACTTGTGTATGTATATATGTGTATGCATGTGTGCACTTGTGGGTCTACATATGTGCACCTGCTTGTAGAAGCCAGACGTCAATGTTAAGCATTGTTCTAAACAAGTTACCTACCTCATTTTCTGAGGAAGGCTCGGAGCTCCCCAGGTAGGCTAAGCTGGCTGGCCATCAAGCCCCAGGGACCTATCTCTGGCTCTCCAGGGCCAAGATTACAAGCCTGAGTCAGCATGTCCAAGCTTCTAGAGCTCTGGGGCTCAAATTTAGGGTCTGGCATGGCACAGCAAGTGCTTTACCAACTGAGCCACCCCCAGCCATCAGGAGACTCCGAATAAGGCAGACTATCCTCCCTAATCCTTTCCCATCACTTGAGGCCTTGGCAGGAAAACAAATCTGTCCTGTCCCCAAGAGTGACTTATTCTACTAGCAGATACTCTCGGGGCTCAAGTTTTAATGTTTCTCTATCAGACGGCCTCTGGATCAACCAGAAGATTCTGCATTTTCCCATTTCTAAAACTGTACCTCTTTGGGTCTACACATGGCATCCATCCCTGAAACTGAAGACACAGATGAACACATAATAACAAAACTTCTGTTAAGAAGTTACACTCCTCACAAAGACCATTTAGGTTTACCGGTTGAGAGCAAGGCTAACTGTATATACCACAGCTAACAATGGCACTTAATCAATAGAACGATATCAACTAACCAGAACATCTTCACCATACCACCCTCCATCCCTGCCGAGGCTTAGGGGATGCCACAGGAGAGGCGGGAAGAGTGTAAGAGCCGAAGGATGCAGGAGTGCTGTGAAGTGCTGGCTCTGGATGTGACAAGACTCACCCAGTGCAGCTGCGGTCCCTCCCTGCACAAGAGCAAGCCTGGGAGAATTCCAGCATCAATGGGTTGGGAGCTCTCCAGGCCCCGCCCCTTAATAAGGACACTTGATGGCTGTGTGAGGAGGGAGAATCATTCTTTCTTGAGCGTGTTTTCCACTGGTAGGTTTCCTGTGCTACAATGGGCAGCCCCACATCCATGCATGTATCAGTAACACTAAATGGGTTATCAAAAAAAGAAAAAGACATGAAATTAGATACGGGGGAATTAGATATGGTTTGGAGATGTGGGGAGAGCTAGAGGAGGGAAATTGGGGTGGATATGATCATATTTCATACATGTATATACATGTATGGATTCACAGATAAAGAAAAATTAGAATTAAAAAATTGGACAAAACTTTACACGGGGAAATCCTGTCTCATCCCCCCCCCCCCAAAAAAAAGTTGAATAAATTTCAGGTTACAAAACCCATAGTTTTGTAAAGGCTCCTTTGGAATATAATCCTGAGTAAATATTGCTAAATTCAGGAGATTTTGTTTAATCTCCCCGAGAAACAGGCTGTGGTGGTTTGAGTGAGACTGCCCTCCACAGGCTCCTGCGTTCCAGCACTAGGTCCCAGGTGGTGATGCTGTTTGCAGAGGTTGCGGAGGTGTGGCCTTGCTGGAGGAAGTACGTCACTGGAGATGGGCTTTGAGAGTCTGAAGACTGGAGCCATTTCTAGTTCACTCTCACTGCTTCAAGCTCATGAGGAAGGGTGTGACTGTGCTCCTTCCTGCTCCTGCTGTCCTGCCTGCTGCCTGCTGATGTCCTGTGATAAACTCTTACTCTCTGAGACTGTAAGCCAAATAAACTCTCTTCTTTAAGTTGTCTTGGTCAGATGTTTTGTTAGAGCAACATGAAAGTAACTAATACACAAGCCCTCCTAAACTTGTGTTGGTTTAGGACAAAGAATTCCAAACATTAAGACAGGAATAAATGAAGAAGTCTAATCTTAATGAATCTTTTAAATGTTATTTCCCTCCATTGGTGACACAGTTTCCGTCAGCATGAATAACTGTTGGAGCTGCCACCTCCTAATTGAGGTTCCACTGTGACTCTACCAGTGATCACTCACCTCGCCGACTGTGCCGTAGGCCTCCCCTGCTCCATTCTGAGCCTCCAGAAAAGTAATTTGAGAGGACAGGTTTTCTGAAAGTCAAAAAGTAGTTTGTTTAGATAATACATGTGGAGTATTTGTAAAAACAGTGATGTAGTTGTATTGTACCAAGGCTACTAGAGATTCATAAAACAATGAAGAGGAAAGAAATGGGCAAAGGGGTTTGAAAGGTTTGAAAGGCCATTGATGCAAAGACATGGGAAGTGGAACAGCCACGCCTACGGGATAATTTGCAATTCTACTATCTTAGTTTATCCACAACCCTACTATGTGAGTTGTGACAATGCTCCCAGTGCTCTTTAACAGATGTTCAGACATAAAGTTGAGCAATGAAAAGGAGCTGTGCAATCTCAACAGCCAGATGAGGAACGATGACATGATATGAGGGGTGCACAGCTGTATGGACAGCTGCGATCAGAATCCAGGGCTTACCTCTAACACAGGGTACAATGCCCTGGAAGAGAAAACTACTTAACACTGGCGCTGGTACCTCCCACAAGCTGACAATCTTTCTGATAACAAATACACTAAAGAAAGAGAGTGTGGGAGGGCATCATCTCACAACAGAGGTGGGTGAATACACTCACTGCAGTTGTGGGGCCAGCCTGGTCCACTGAGATGCAGACTCCCTTTGTTCTGATACTTATACTCACTAAGAGCCTTGGGGTGGTTATAATCTAGTTTTCCACAGAGACAGCTGGAGAAGGAAAAGGAATATACCGGCTAGCCAGCCATTTGGCAAACAAACTTGTTTACTGTTAATATATCCACTAAAAGGGAGGACTGGGAGAGCATGGGGGAATGGCACGGTTGGGATGGAGGAAGTGTGGATATGGGAGCAGGGAAGTATATATCTTTTTTTCTTTATTTTTCCTTTTTTTATTGAGAAAAAAAATTTCCGCCTCCTCCCAGCCTCCCACTCCTCCCGCCCTCCCCCCACTCCTCTCCCCCTCCCTCTCAAGTCTGA
>NW_004949175.1:9316-10105 GCF_000317375.1 Microtus ochrogaster | reverse complement strand
GAGCCTAGCCTGTTTGGATGCTCACCTTCCTAGACCTGGATGGAGGGGGAGGACCTTGGACTTCCCACAGGGCAGGGAACCCTGACTGCTCTTTGAACTGGAGAGGGAGGGGGATGGGGGAGAGAAATAGGAGGAGGGGAAGAGGTGGAAAATTTAAATTAAAAATAAGTAAAAAGAAAATTCAATAGACAAATTAGATGTCTTCAACTACAATGAGGTAGATCCAGAAACACCTAGAGATACAGCATATTGGTAGAAAAGATGTTCTAATGTAACTTGCAGAAAAGGTGTGCTTGTTGCATAGACCAATGTATTGAATGTATTTCAATAAATGTTAGTAAGCATGTAGCTAACTTGATTTTTCTAGTAGTAACATAGAAAATTCTAAGTCCTAGTGTGCCTTAGAAAAAATAAAAGAGCAGCAAGCATACACTATTAGATACTGCAAGAAATTTCAAGATGTTACTGTAAATAGCTGTTAGAACAAATACAGAAAATTTTATTAGCAATTTAGAAGAATTACCAGTTTTGAAATAAGCTTATGATGGATACCAGGTATCATGTGGCATTTAAACATAACAGTGCCAGGAGAAGTGGAGATCACCATGCAATGTTTAATTCTGCATGTAAAATGTAGATTCCACAATGTTATATACAGAATCTTTTATTTAATGGTAAGAAATTTTAAAGAAAATGTACTGCTGGGGTTATACATAGGAAGCGATCTCCTGTGCCCATATGTTGTAGGGTACTTCCCACTTTCTCTTCTATCAGGTTCAGTGTGTTCAG